>NC_091979.1:206538312-206781509 GCF_044704955.1 Pristiophorus japonicus | reverse complement strand
TTAAGAGGAGTGAAGGAGGGGGAGTAGAGAGAGAAGGGGAAGAGAGGATGGGGAGTAGAGAGGGAGGGGGAGGAGAGGGGGAGGGGAGGAGAGAGGGAAGGAGGAGGCGAGAGGGAGGGGGAAGAGAGGGAGGGAGGGGGAAGAGAGGGAGGGAAGGGGAAGAGAGGGAGGGGGGAGAGAGGGAGGAGGGAGAGAGAGGGAGGGAACCGGACAGAGAGGGAGGGAACGGTGGAGAGAGGGAGGGAACGAGGGAGAGAAGAAGGGAATGGGAGCGAGAGGGAGGAAGGTGAAAGAAAGGGAGGAAGGAAGGAGAATGAACGGTGGGGAGAGGGGGAGTAGAGCGGGAGGACGCAGGGTAGAAGGTAGGGAGGGGGAGAGAGAGTGGCAGAGACGGAGTGGGAAAGAGGGAGGGGGAGGAGAAAGGGAAGGGGAGGAGAGAGGGAGAGATGGAGGGAATGTGTGGGGAGAGGGGGAGTAGAGAGTTAGGGAGCAGAGTAGAGATGGAGGGAGGACGAGAGGGGAAGAGGAAAGAGGGAGGGGTGAGGGAGGTGGTTGAGGTGGAAAGAGAGAGAGAGAGAGAGAGGAAAGAGAAAGAGGGAGTAGGAGAGAGGAAGTGGGAGAGAGGGAGGGGGACGCAAGAGGGAGTGGAAGAGAGATGGAGGGAGTAGGGGAGAGAGGGAGGGTGCGGGGGAGAGAGGGAGGGTGCAGGGGAGAGAGGGAGGGTGCGGGGGAGAGAGGGAGGAAGCAGTGGAGAGGGAACGGGGGAAGGAGGGAGGGAAGGGGGCTGGGAGGGAGGGAGGGCGGGGGAGATTTAAGGAGAGAGGGAGGGAGTGGGAGAGAGAGGGAGGGAAGGGGAGAGGCAGTGTTGGAGAGAGATAAGAGAGAGGGAGGGAGGTGAAAGAAAGGGAGGGAGGTGGGTAAGAAGGAGGGAAGGGAAGAGAGGGAGGGAAGGGGGAGAGAGGGAGGGATTGTGTGGGGAGAGAAGGGTTGTGAGGGAGGGAGGAGGAGAGAGGGAGGGGGAGAAAGGGAGGGGAGAGAGAGTGGGAGAGAGGGAGTGGGAGAGAGGGAGGCAGAGAGGGGGAGACAGAGAGGGAAGGGGAGGCGAGAGGGAGGGGGAGGAGAGAGGGAGGGAGCTGGGTCGAGCGGGAGGGAGGGGAGAGGGAGGGATCGGGGAGAGAGGGAGTGAACGGGGAGGGAAGGGGTGGTGAGAGGGATGGAGAGAGTGAGGGGAAAATTTAAGGGTAGTGGGAGGGATGGGGAGAGAGAGGGAGGGAAGGAGAGAGAGAGGGATGGAGGGCAGTAAAAGAGAGGGAGGGAGGCGAAAGAGAGGGAGATAATTGAACGAGAGGGAGGGAGCAGTTAAGAGGGAGGGAAGGGTGGAGAGACGGAGGAAAGGGGAAGAGAGGGAGGAAATTTGTGGAGAGAGGGGGAGGAGAGAGGGAGGAAGCAGTGTAGAGAGGGAGGGAAGGGGTAGAGAGGGAGGGATAGAGAAGGAGGGAGGGAGGGGATAGAGAGGGAGGGAGGGACTGGGAGGGCAGAGAGGCACAGGCAGAGGGGAACGGGAGTGAGAGAGAGGAAGAGGGAGAGAGGGGAGAGTGTGAGGGGATGCAGGGAGCGGAAGAGAGGGAGGGAGATGAGAGTGAGGGAGGGAGAGAGGGAGGGGGAGAGTTAAGGGGAGAAAGAGAGGAAATGAGAGGGGCAGGGGAAGGAGAGAGGGAAGTGAGAAGGAGAGGGAGGATGGAGGGGAAGGACAGAGGGAAGGAAGGAGGAGGAGAGAGTGAGTGGTAGTAGTGTGAGAGGGAGGGGGAGAGTGGGGGAGCAAGGGAGGGTGCAGGGGAGAGATGGAGGGAGTCGGGGAGAGAGGGAGGGAGCAGGGGAGAGAGGGAGGGAGCAGGGGAGAGAGGGAGGGAACGGGGGTGGGGAGGTAGGGAAGGGACGGAAGGGGGGGAGGGGTAAAGAGAGGGGCAGGGAGGGGGAGAGAGAGGGAGGGAAAGGGAGAGAGAGGGATGAAGGGAGGCAAAAGAGAGGGACAGAGGAGGGTAAGAGGGATTGAGGTGGGGAGAGAGGGAGTCGGAGAGAAGGAGGGGGAGGAGAGAGGGAAGGAGCCGGGGCAAGCGGGAGGGATCGGGAAGAGTGGGAGTGAACGGGGGAGGGAGGGAGGGAAGGGGTGGTGCGAGGGATGGAGTGAGAGTGAGGGGAAAAGTTCAGGGGAGTGGGAGGGAGGGGAGAGAGAGGGAGGGAAGGAGAGGGCGGTAAGAGAGAGAGGGAGGGAGGCAAAAGAGAGGGAGGGAACAGTTAAGAGGGAGGGAATGGGGAGAGAGGGAGGGAAGGTGGAGAGAGGGAGGAAATGTGTGGAGAAAGGGGGAAGAGGGAGGAAGCAGGGTAGAGAGGGAGGGAGGGAGGGGAGGAGAGAAGGATGGTGGGGATAGTGAAGAAGGGAGGGGGTAGAGAGGGAGGAAGGAACCGGGAGGGGCAGAGAGGCGCAGGCAGAGAGGAACAGGAGGGAGAGAGAGGGAGAGGGAGAGAGGTGAGAGAGGGAGGGGGATGCAGGGAGCGGGAGAGAGGGAGGGAGATGAGAGAGATGGAGGGAGAGAGGGAGGGGGAGAGTTAAGGGGAGAGAGGGAGGGAATGAGAGGCAGGGGAAGGAGAGAGAGAAGAGAGAAGGAGGGGGAGGATGGAGGGGGAGGAGAGATGGAGGGAAGGAGGAGGAGCGAGTGAAGGGGGAAGAAAGAGGGAAGGAGGAGGACAGAGGGAGCAGTAGGAGAGAGGGAGGGGAGAGAGATGGAGGGAGATGGAGGGGGCGAGGTGGGGAGCAAGTGAGCAAGCGGGGGAGAGAGGGAGGAAGCAGGGGAGAGGGAGGGAATGGGGAAGAGAGGGAGGGAGGTAATTTGGGGGAGTGGAAGGGGAAGAGTTAAGGGGAGAGGGAGGGAGGGGAGAGAGAGGGAGGGAAGGGGAGAGAGAGGGATGGAGGGAGGTAAGAGAGAGGGATGGAGGGAGGTAAGAGAGAGGAATGGAGGGAGGTGAAAGAGAGGGATGGAGGGGGGTAAGAGGGAAGGGGAAAGAGGGAAGGAGGGGGAGAGAGGGAGGGAAGGGGGAGAGAGGCAGGGAATGTGTGTGGAGAGGGAGGGAATGGGAGCAAGGGAGGGAGATGAAAGAGAGTGAGGGAGGTGAAAGAGAGGGAGGGAGGGAGCGGTTAAGAGGGAAGGAACGGTGGGCAGAGAGGGAGGGAGCAGGGGAGAGAATAGGGGTGAGAGGGAGAGAAGGGGAGAGAGAGGGAGGGGGAGGAAAGAGGGAGGAGGAGGAGAGATGGAGGGGGAGGAGAGAGGGAGGGAATGTGTGGGGAGAGGGGGAGTAGAGAGGGAGGGAGCAGAGTAGAGAGGGAGGGAGGGCGAGAGAGGAAGCGGAAAGAGGGAGGGGGAGAGGGAGGTGGTTGAGGTGGAGAGAGAAGGAGGGAGAGGAGAGAGAAAGAGGCAGTAGGAGAGAGGGAGAGAGATGGAGGAGGGAGCGTGAGGGGGAAAGAGGAAGGGGAGAGAAGGAGGGGGAGGAGAGAGTGAGGGGAGGAGAGAGGGAGGAGGAGAGAGAGGCAGGAGGAGAAAGGGGAGGGGAGGAGAGATGAAGGGAACAGGGGAGAGAGGGAGTGAGGGAGAGAGAGGGAGTGAGGGGGAGAGAGGGTGGGAGCGGGGGAGAGAAGGAGGGAGAGAGAGAGTGGCAGAGAGGGAGTGGGAGAGAGGGAGTGGGAGGAGAAAGGGAGGGAGAGGAGAGAGGGAGAGAAGGCGGGGAGAGAGGGAGGGAATGTGTGGGGAGAGGGGGAGTAGAGAGGGAGGGCGGACAAGAGGGGAAGGGGAAAGAGGGAGGGGTGAGGGAGGTGGAAAGAGAGGGAGAGAGAGGAGAGAGATAGAGGGAGTGGGGGAGAGGGAGTGGAAGTGGGAGAGATGGAGTGGAAGTGGGAGAGAGGGAGGGAATGTGTGGGGAGAGGGGGAGTAGAGAGGGAGGGAGCAGAGTAGAGAGGGAGGGAGGGGAAGGGAGAGAGGGATGGGGAGAGGGAGGTGGTTGAGGTGGAGAGAGGGAGGGAGAGGAGAGAGAAAGAGGGAGTGGGAGAGAGGGGAGGAGAGATGGAGGGGGAAAAGGGAGGGGGAGAGAGGAAGGGGGAAAGAGGAAGGGGGAGAGAGGAAGGGGAGAGAGGAAGGGGAGAGAGGAAGGGGGAGGAGAGCTGGAGGGGGAGGAGACAGGGGCGGGAAGGAGAGAGGGAGGGGACGCGAGAGTGAGGGGGAGGAGAGAAGGAGGAGGATGCAAGAGGTAAGGGGAGGAGAGATGGAGGGAGCAGAGGAGAGAGGGAGGGACGGGGATGAGGAAGGGACGGGGATGAGGGAGGTAGGGGGAGAGAGGGAGGGAGCGGATGAAGAGAGGCGGATAGCAGGGAGGGAGGGAACGGGAGAGAGGGAGGGAATGGGGGAGAGAGAGAGAGAAGGAGGGGGAGAGAGGGAGGGGGAGAGTTAAGGGGAGAGACAGGGAATGGTGTAAAAGGGAGGGAAGGGGGTACGGAGGGAGGGGGTCGAGTGGGAGGGAGGTGGTAGAGAGGGGGAGAGAAGGGAGCGAGGGACAGGGAGGGGCAGAGAGGCAGAGGCAGAGAGTGATGGGAGGGAGAGAGAGGGAGTGAGGGGAGGGAGGGAGCGGGAGGGAGGGTAGAGAGGGGGTGGGAGAGAGGGAGGGAGGGAGGGGGGAAGTTAAGAGGAGTGAAGGAGGGGGAGTAGAGAGGGAAGGGGAAGAGAGGATGGGGATTAGAGAGGGAGGGGGAGAAGAGGGGGAGGGGAGGAGAGAGGGAAGGAGGAGGCGAGAGGGAGGGGGAAGAGAGGGAGGGAAGGGGAAGAGAGAGAGGGGGGAGAGAGGGAGGAGGGAGAGAGAGAGAGAGAGAGAGAGAGAGGGAACCGGACAGAGAGAGAGGGAACGGTGGAGAGAGGGAGGAAACGAGGGAGAGAAGAAGGGAACGGGAGCGAGAGGGAGGAAGGTGAAAGAAAGGGAGGAAGGAAGGAGAATGAACGGTGGGGAGAGGGGGAGTAGAGCAGGAGGACGCAGGGTAGAAGGGAGGGAGGGGGAGAGAGAGTGGCAGAGACGGAGTGGGAAAGAGGGAGGGGGAGGAGAAAGGCAGAGATGGAGGGAATGTGTGGGGAGAAGGGGAGTAGAGAGTTAGGGAGCAGAGTAGAGATGGAGGGAGGACGAGAGGGGAAGAGGAAAGAGGGAGGGGTGAGGGAGGTGGTTGAGGTGGAAAGAGAGAGAGAGAGAAAAGAGAAAGAGGGAGTAGGAGAGAGGGAGTGGGAGAGCGGAAGTGGGAGAGAGGGAGGGGGACGCAAAAGGGAGCGGAAGAGAAATGGAGGGAGTAGGGGAGAGAGGGGTTGCGGGGGAGAGAGGGAGGGTACGGGGGAGAGAGGGAGGGTGCAGGGGAGAGAGGGAGGGTGCGGATGAGAGAGGGAGGAAGCAGTGGAGAGGGAACGGGGGAAGAAGGGAGGGAAGGGGGGAGGGAGGGAGGGAGGGCGGGGGAGATTTAAGGGGAGAGGGAGGGAGGGGAGAGAGAGGGAGGGAAGGGGAGAGGGAGTGTTGGAGAGAGATAAGAGAGAGGGAGGGAGGTGAAAGAGAGGGAGGGAGGTGGGTAAGAAGGAGGGAAGGGGAGAGAGGGAGGGAAGGGGGAGAGAGGGAGGGAATGTGTGGGGAGAGGAGGGTTGTGAGGGAGGGAGGGAGAGCGAGGGAGGGGGATGAGATAGGGAGGGGGAGAAAGGGAAAGGAGAGAGAGTGGGAGAGAGGGAGTGGGAGAGAGGGAGGCAGAGAGGGGGAGGCAGAGAGGAGGAGGCAGAGAGGAGGAGGCAGAGAGGGGGAGTGAGGAGAAAGGGAAGGGGAGGCAAGAGGGAGGGGGAGGAGAGAGGGAGGGAGCTGGGTCGAGCGGGAGGGAGGGGAGAGGGAGGAATCGGGGAGAGACGGAGTGAATGGGGAGGGAAGGGGTGGTGAGAGAGATGGAGAGAGTGAGGGGAAAAGTTAAGGGTAGTGGGAGGGAGGGGGAGAGAGAGGGAGGGAAGGAGAGAAGGATGGAGGGCAGTAAAAGAGAGGGAGGGAGGCGAAAGAGAGGGAGGGAATTGAACGAGAGGGAGGGAGCAGTTAAGAGGGAGGGAAGGGTGGAGAGATGGAGGAAAGGGGAAGAGAGGGAGGAAATGTGTGGAGAGAGGGGGAGGAGAGAGGGAGGAAGCAGGGTAGAGAGGGAGGGAAGGGGTAGAGAGGGAGGGATAGAGAGGGAGGGAGGGAGGGAGGGGATAGAGAGGGAGGGAGAGACTGGGAGGGCAGAGAGGCACAGGCAGAGGGGAACGGGAGGGAGAGAGAGGAAGAGGGAGAGAGGGGAGAGAGTGAGGGGATGCAGGGAGCGTGAGAGAGGGAGGGAGATGAGAGAGAGGGAGGGAGAGAGGGAGGGTGAGAGTTAAGAGGAGAGAGAGAGGAAATGAGAGGGGAAGGGGAAGGAGAGAGGGAAGTGAGAAGGAGAGGGAGGCTGGAGGGGAAGGAGAGAGGGAGGGAAGTAGGAGGACAGAGGGAGCGGTAGGAGAGAGTGAGTGGTAGTAGTGTGAGAGAGAGAGGGGGAGAGAGGGGGAGCGAGGGACGGTGCAGGGGAGAGATGGAGGGAGTCGGGGAGAGAGGGAGGGAGCAGGGGAGAGAGGGAGGGAGCAGGGGAGAGAGGGAGGGAACGGGGGTGGGGAGGTAGGGAAGGGACGGAAGGGGGGGAGGGGTAAAGTAATGGGGAGAGGCAGGGAGGGGGAGAGAAAGGGAGGGAAAGGGAGAGAGAGGGATGAAGGGAGGCAAAAGAGAGGGACAGAGGAGGGTAAGAGGGAGGGAGGTGGGGAGAGAGGGAGTCGGAGAGAAGGAGGGGGAGGAGAGAGGGAGGGAGCCGGGGCAAGCGGGAGGGATCGGGAAGAGTGGGAGTGAACGGGGGAGGGAGGGAGTGAAGGGGTGTTGCGAGGGATGGAGAGAGAGTGAGGGGAAAAGTTCAGGGGAGTGGGAGGGAGGGGGAGAGAGAGGGAGGGAAGGAGAGGGCGGTAAGAGAGAGAGGGAGGGAGGTGAAAGAGAGGAAGGGAACAGTTAAGAGGGAGGGAATGGGGAGAGAGGGAGGGAAGGGGGAGAGAGGGAGAAAATGTGTGGAGAAAGGGGGAGGAGGGAGGAAGCAGGGTAGAGAGGGAGGGGAGGAGAGAAGGACGGTGGGGATAGTGAAGAAGGGAGGGGGTAGAGAGGGAGGGAGGAACCGGGAGGGACAGAGAGGCGCAGGCAGAGAGGAACAGGAGGGAGAGAGAGGGAGAGGGAGAGAGGTGAGAGAGGGAGGGGGATGCAGGGAGCGGGAGAGAGGGAGGGAGATGAGAGAGATGGAGGGAGAGAGGGAGGGGGAGAGTTAAGGGGAGAGAGGGAGGGAATGAGAGGCAGGGGAAGGAGAGAGAGAAGAGAGAAGGAGGGGGAGGAGAGATGGAGGGAAGGAGGAGGAGAGAGTGAAGGGGGAAGAAAGAGGGAAGGAGGAGGACAGAGGGAGCAGTAGGAGAGAGGGAGGGGAGAGAGATGGAGGGAGATGGAGGGGGCGAGGTGGGGAGCAAGTGAGCAAGCGGGGGAGAGAGGGAGGAAGCAGGGGAGAGAGAGAGGGAATGGGGGAAAGAGGGATGGACCGGGGGGAGGTAGGGAAGGGACGGAAGGGGGGGAGAGAGGGAGGGAGGGAGGGGGAGAGTTATGGGGAGAGGCAGGGAGGGGGAGGGAAAGGGAGAGGGATGGAGGGAGGCGAAAGAGAGGGAGGGAGGGGGTAAGAGGGAGGGAGGCGGGGAGAGAGGGATGGAAGGGGGAGAGAGGGAGGGAGCAGGGTAGAGAGGGAGGGATGTAAAGAGGGAGGGGGAGAGAGAGAGGGAGAGGAGAGAGAGGGGGGAGAGAGGCAGTGAGAAAGAGGGAGGGGAGAGAGGGAGGGGAGAGAGGGAGGGGAGGAGAGAGGCAGGAGGAGGGGAAAGGGAGGCGGAGGAGGAGCAGAGAAAGACGGGTAGGAGAGAGGGAGGGGGACGCGCGAGGAAGGGGAGGCGAGATGGAGGGAGCAAGGGAGAGAGGGAGGGAGGGCGGGACGGGAGGGAGAGAGGGAGGGGGTGATTTAAGGGGAGAGGGAGGGAGGAGGAGAGGGGGAGGAGAGAGAGAGAGGGCGGAGAGAGGGAGCGGAGGAGAGAGGGATGGAGGAGGCAAGAGGAAAGGAGGAGGCGAGAGGGAGGGAGGGGAAGAAGAGAGGGAGGGAGCAGGGGAGAGAGGGAGGGAAGGCGGGAGAGAGGGAGGGAACGGGGAAGGGAAGTGGAGTGAGGGAGGGGTAGAGTTAAGAGGAGAGGGTGGGAAGTGGAGCGAGAGGGTTGGAGGGAAGTAAGAGAGAGGGTGGGAGGTGAAAGGAAAGGAGAGAGGGAGGGCGGGAAAGAGGGATGGAAGTGTGGGGAGAGAGGGAGGGAAGGGGAGAAAGGGTGGGAATGTGTGGGGAGAGGGGGAGTAAAGAGGGAGGGGGGTGAGAGAAGGAGTGGCAGGGAGGGAGGGGGAGAGAAGGAGTGGCAGAGAGGGAGGGGGAGTGAGGGAGGGGGAGCGAGGGAGGGGGAGAGAGAAGAGAGGGAGTTAACGAGAGGGAGGGAATGTGTGGGGAGAGGGGCAGTAGAGAGGAAGAGAGCAGAGTAGAGAGGGAGGGAAGGCGAAAGAAGAAGGGGAGAGAGAGATGGGGAGAGGGAGAGAGGGATGGGGAGAGGGAGGTGGTTGAGGTGGAGAGAGAGGGAGGGAGCGGAGAAAGAAAGAGGGAGTGGGAGAGAGGGAGGCGGGAGATAGGGAGGGAGGGGTAGAAGAGAGGGAGGGGAGGAGAGAGGGAGGGGTAGGAGAGAGGGAGGGGGAGGAGAAATGGGACACAGGGACGGTTAGGAGAGAGGGAGGGGACGCGAGAAGGAGGGGGAGGAGAGATGGAGGGGGAGGGAGAGGAGAGATGGCAGGAGCAGAGGAGAGAGGGAGGGACGGGGAAGAGGGAAGGGGAGAGAGAGAGGTAGGGGGAGAGAGGGAGGGAGCGGGGTAAGAGAGGCAGGGAGCAGGGGAGAGAGGGAGGGAATGGGAGAGAGAGAGAGAGAGGGAATGGAGGAGAGAGAGAGGGAACCGGGGAGGGAGGGAGGGAGGGAGGTGAAAGAGAGGGAGGGAGGGAGGGGGGTAAGGGAGTGAAAGGTGGAGAGAGAGGGAGGGAAGGGGGAGAGAGGGAGGGAGGGGAGAGAGAGAGAGAGTGGCAGTGAAGGAGTGGGAGGGAGGGGAGGAAAGAGGGAGGGAAGGCGGGGAGAGAGGGAGGGAATGTGTGAGAGGGAGAGAGAGGGAGTAGAGAGGGAGGGAGCAGAGTAGAGAGGAAAGAGGGAGGGGGTGAGGGAGGTGGTTGAGTTGGAAAGAGAGGAGAGAGAAAGAGGGAATGGAAGAGAGGGAGTGGGAGGGAGGGGGAGGAGAGAGGGAGGAGAGAGGAAGGGGGAGGAGAGAGGAAGGGGGAGGAGAGAGGAAAGGGAGGGGTGGGAGGGGAGGAGAGATGGAGGGAGCAGGGGAGTGAGGGAAGGAGGGGAAGAGGGAGAGGGAGGGAGAGAGGGAGTGGGTGATTTAAGGGGACAGGGAGGGAGGTGAAAGAGAGGAAGGGAGGGAAGGGGGGAGAGAGGGAGGGGAGAGAGGGAGGAGGAGGAGGAGAGAGGGGGAGGAAAGAGAGAGGAGGAGAGAGGGAGGAGGAGGAGCGAGGAAGGGGGAGGAGGGAGGAATGGGGAGAGATGGAGGGAGCAGCGGGAGAGAGGGAAGGAGGGGGAAGAGGGAGGAAGGGGAGAGAGGGAGGAAGGGGAGAGAGTGAGGAAGGGGAGAGAGGGAGGGAGCGGGGGAGAGAATGGGGAAGAGAGGGAGGGAGAGAGGGAGGGTGTGATTTTAGGGGAGAGGGAGGGAGGTGAAAGAGAGGGCGGGAAGGGGGTAAGAGGGAGGGAAGGGGGGAGAGGGGGAGGGGAGAGAGGGGAGGGAAAGAGAGAGCGAGGAGGAGAGAGGGAGGGAGAGGAGAGAGGAAGAGGAAGGAGAGAGGAAGGGGGGGAAGAGGGCGGGAGCAAGGGAGAGAGGGAAGGAGGGGGAAGAAGGAGGAAAGGGGAGAGAGGGAAGAAGCGGGGGAAGGAATGTGGGAGAGAGGGAGAGGATGATTTAAGGGGAGAGGGAGGAAGGTGAAAGAGTGAGAGGGAGGGGGGTAAGAGGGAGGGATGTGTGGGGAGAGAGGGAGTAGAGAGGGAGGGAGCAGGGTTGTAAGGGAGGGAGGGAGAGCGAGGAAGGGGAGAGAGGGAGGGGGAGAGGGAGGGAGGCGAAGGAGAGTGAGGGAGGTGAAAGCGAGGGAGGTAGGTGAAAGAGAGGGAGGGAGGTGAAAGAGTAGGAGGGAAGGGTGGGGAGGGAGGGAAGCGGAGAGAGGGAAGGAACGGGGGAGAGAGGGAGTGAGGGAAAGGGAGAGAAAGGGAGGGGGGAGGAAAGGGTGAGGGGGAGGCGAGAGGGAGAGAGGGATCAAAGGGGGGGGAGAGAGAGGGAGGGAATGTGTGGGAGGGAGGCGAGAAAAGGGGAAAGAGGGAGGGGGAGAGGGAGGTGGTTGCGGTGGAGAGAGGAGAGAGAAAGAGGGAGTTGGAGAAGAGGGAGGGGGAGGAGAAAGGGAGGGGAGGAGAGACGGAGGGGGAGGATAGACGGAGGGGGAGGAGAAAGGGAGGGGAGGAGAGGGAGGGAGGGGTAGGAGAGAGGGACATAGAAACATAGAAAATAGTGCAGGAGTAGGTCATTCAGCCCTTCGAGCCTGCACCACCATTCAATAAGATCATGGCTGATCATTCCTTCAGTACCTCTTTCTGCTTTCTCTCCATACCCCTTGATCTCCTTAACCCTAAGGGCCACATCTAACTCCCTCTTGTATATATCCAATGAACTGGCATCAACATCTCTCTACGGCAGGGAATTCCACAGGTCAACTCTCTGAGTGAAAATGTTTGCTCCTCATCTCAGTCCTAAATGGCCTATCCCTTATCCTAAGACTATGACCCTAGTTCTCGACTTCCCTAACATCGAGACCATTCTTCCCGCATCTAAAGATGTTCAGTCCCGTCAGAATATTATGTTTTTATGAGATCCCCTCTCATCCTTCTAACGGCAGTGAATAAAGGCCCAGTTGATCCAGTCTCTCCTCATATGACAGCCCAGCCATCCCTGGAATCAGTCTGGTGAACTTTCGCTGCACTCCCTCAATAGCAAGAACGTCCTTCCTCAGATTAGGAGACCAAACTGAACACAATATTCCAAGTGAGGCCTCTCACTGCAGTACAACTGCAGTAAGACCTCCCTGCTCCTATATTCAAATCCCCTAGCTATGAAGGCCAACATACCATTTGCCTTCTTCACCGCCGCTATACCTGCGTGCCCACTTTCAGTTACTGCTGAACCATGACACCCAGGTCTCATTGCACCTCCCCTTTTTCTAGTCTGCCGCCATTCAGATAATATTCTGCCTTCGTGTTTTTGCCCCCAAAATGGATAACCTCATATTTATCCACATTATACTGCATCTGCCATGTATTTGCCCACTCACCTAATCTGTACAAGTCACCCTGCAGCCTCTTAGCGTCCTCCTCACAGCTCATACCGCCACCCAGTTTAGTGTCATCCGCAAACTTGGTGATATTACGCTCTATTCCTTCATACAAATCGTTAATGTATATTGTAAAGAGCTGGGGTCCCAGCACTGAGCCCTGCGACACCCCAATAGTAACTGCCTGCTATTCTGAAAAGGACCCGTTTATCCCGACTCTCTGTTTCCTGTCTGCCAACCAGTTCTCCATCCATGTCAGTACATTACCCCTAATACCATGCGCTTTGATTTTGTACATCAATCTCTTGTGCAGGGCCTTGTCAAAAGCCTTTTGAAAGTCCAAATACACCACATCCACTGGTTCTCCCTTGTCCACTCTGCTAGTTACATCCTCAAAAAATTATAGAAGATTCGTCAAGCATGATTTCCCTTTCATTATTCCATGCTGACTTGGACCGATCCTGTCACTGCTTTCCAAATGGGCTGCTATTTCATCCTTAATGATTGATTCCAACATTTTCCCCACTACTGATGTCAGGCTAACCGGTCTATAATTACCCGCTTTCTCTCTCCCTCCTTTTTTAAAAAGTGGCGTTACATTAGCGACCCTGCAGTCCATAGGATCTGATCCAGAGTCGATAGATTGTTGGAAAATGATCACCAATGCATCCACTATTTCTAGGGCCACTTCCTTAAGTACTCTGGGATGCAGACTATCAGGACCCGGGGATTTATCGGCCTTTAATCCCATCAATTTCCCTAACACAATTTCCCGCCTAAAAAGGATATCTTTCAGTTCCTCATTCTCACTTGACCCACTGTCCCCTAGTACATTCGGAAGGTTATTTGTATCTTCCTTTGTGAAGACAGAACCGAAGTATTCGTTCAATTGGTCTGCCATTTCTTTATTTCCCATTATAAATTCACCTGAATCCGACTGCAAGGTACCTACGTTTGTCTTTACTAATCTTTTTCTCTTCACATATTTATAGAAGCTTTTGTAGTCAGTTTTTATGTTCCCTGCAAGCTTTCTCTCGTACTCTATTTTCCCCTTCTTAATTAAACCCTCAGTCCTCCTCTGTTGAATTCTAAATTTCTCCGAGTCCTCAAGTTTGTTGCTTTCTCTAGCCAATTTATATGCCTCTTCCTTGGTTTTAACATTATCCTTAATTTCCCTTGTTAGCCACCTTCCCAATTTTATTTTTACTCCAGACAGGATGATCTTTAAATGTTTGCCGTTGCTTATCCACCGTCAACCCTTTAAGTATCTTCTGCCAGTCTATTCTAGCCAATTCACACCTCATACCGTCGAAGTTACCTTTCCTTAAGTTCAGGACCCTAGTTTCCGAATTAACTTTGTCACTCTCCATCTTAATAAGGAATTCTACCATATTATGGTCACTTTTCTCCAAAGGGCCTCACACAAGATTGCTAATTGGTCCCTTCTCATTACACATCACCCAGTCTTGGATGGCCAGCTCCCTGGTTGGTTCCTCGACATATTGGTCTAGAAAACCATTCCTAATACACTCCAGGAAATCCTCCTCCACCGCATTGCTACCATAGCCCAATTTATATGTATATTAAAGTCGTCCATGATTACTGCTTTACCTTTATTGCACACATTCCTTATTTCTTGTTTGGTGCTGTCCCCAACCTCACTACTACTATTTGGTGGTCTATACAAAACTCCCACTAGCGTTTTCTGCCCTTTGGAATTCTGCAGCTCCACACATACCGATTCCACATCATCCAGGCTAATGTCCTTCCTTACAATTGCATTGATTTCCTCTTTAACCAGCAACGCCACCCCGCCTCCTTTTCCTTTCTGTCTATCCTTCCTAAATGTTGAAATCCCTTGGATGTTGAGTTCCCAGCCTTGGTAACCGTGGTGCCATGTCTCCGTGATGCCAATCACATCGTACCCGTTAACTGTTATCTGCGCAGTTAATTCATCCACCTTATTCCGAATACTCCTCGCATTGAGGCACAGAGCCTTCAGGCTTGACTTTTTAAACACACTTTGCCCCTTTTGAATCTTGCTATAATGTGGCCCTTTTTGCTTTTTGCCTTGGGTTTCTCTGCCCTCCACTTTTACTGTACTTCTTTCGATCTTTTGCTTCTGTCCCCCCCTTCTATTTCCCTCTGTCTCCTTGCATCGGTTCCCATCCCCCTGCCATATTAGTTTAACTCCTCCCCAACAGCACTACCAAACACTTCCCCTAGGGGACGGGTAGGAGAGAGGGAGGGTGACGCGAGAGGGAGGGGGAGGAGAGATGGAGGGAGCAGGCGAGAGAGGGAGCGAGAGGGAGAGAGGGAGGGAGCGAGAAAGAGAGGAAGGGAGGTGAAAGAGAGGGAGGGAGGTGGGTAAGATGGAGGGAAGGGGTGAAAGAGGGAGGGAAGGGGGAGAGAGGCAGGGAATGTGTGGGGAGGGGGGAGTAGAGAGGGAGGGAGCAGGGATGTGAGGGAGGGAGGGGGAGGGGGAGAGGGAAGCGGAGGGCGGGAGGGAAGGGATGGTGAGAGGGATGGAGAGAGGGAAGGGAAAAGTTAAGGGGAGTGGGAGGGAGGGGGAGAGAGAGGGAGGGAAGGAGAGGGAGAGGGATGGATGGAGGTAAGAGGTAGGGAGGCAAAAGAGAGGGAGGGAGTTGAAAGAAAGGGAGGGAGCGGTTAAAGGGAGGGAAGGTGGAGAGAGGGAGGGAATGTGTGGAGAGAGGGGGAGGAGAGAGGGAGGGAACAGTGTAGAGAGGGAGGGAGGGAGGGGGAGAGGGAGGGTGGGGATAGTGAGGAAGGGAAGGGATAGAGAGGGGGGCATAGAGAGGGAGGGAGGGGATAGAGAGGGAGAGAGGGGATAGAGAGGGAGGGAGTGACCGGGAGGGGCAGAGAGGTGCAGGCAGAGAGGAACAGGAGGGACAAAGAGGGAGAGGGAGAGAGGGGAGAGGGAGGAGGTTGCAGGGAGCGTGAGAGAGGGAGGGAGATGAGAGAGAGGGAGGGAGAGAGGGAGAGTTAAGGAGAGAGAGGGAGGGAATGAGAGAGGCAGGGGAAGGAGAGAGGGAGGGGAGAAAGATGGGGTGGATGGAGGGGGAGGAGAGTGGGAGGGAAGGAGGAGGAGAGAGGGAAGGGGAAAAGAGGGAAGGAGGAGGACAGAGGGAGGGGTAGGAGAGAGATGGGGGTAGGAGCCAGGAAGGGAGCGGGAGAGTGGGAGGAGAGGGAGAGTGGGGAAGCGAGGGAGGGAGCGGAGGAGAGAGGGAGGGAGGGAACGGGGGAGAGAGGGAGGGACCTGGGGGGGGGGGAGGGAAGGGGTGGGTGAGGGCCGGAACGGGGGGAGAGAGGGAGAGAGAGAGGAAGCGGGAGAGTTAAGGGGAGAGGCAGGGAGGGGAGAGAGAGGGAGGGAAAGGGAGAGAGAGGGCTGGAGGGAGGTAAGGGAGAGGGATGGAAGTGAAAGAGAATGAGGGAGGGGGGTAAGAGGGAGGGAGGGAAGGGGGAGAGAGGGAGAGAATGTGTGGGGAAACGGGGAGTAGAGAGGGAGGGAGCAGGATAGAGAGGGAGGGAGGGGGAGAGAGGGATGGAAGAGGAGAGACGGAGGGAAGGGGAGAGACGGAGGGAAGGGGAGAGAGGGAGGGAACGGGGTGAAGGAGAAAAGCGAGGGAGGGGAGAGAGGGAGGGGGAGAGATGGAGGGATGTAAAGAGGGAGGGAGAGAAGGAGGTGGTTGAGAGGGAGGGGGAGAGAGAGGGAGGAAGAGGAGAGAGAAAGAGGGAGTGGGAGAGTGAGAGAGGGAGAGTGAGAGAGGGAAGGAAGGAGAGAGGGAGGGAGGTGAAGATGGAGATAGAGGGGAGGTGCTGGAGAGGGAGGGAGGGAGACCGGGAGAGGGGGAAAGAAGGAGGGGGGAGAGAGAGAGGGAGGGAGGAGAGAACGAGAGGGAGGGAGGGGAGAAAGGGAAGGGGGTGAGGGAGAAAAGGGGGAGCGAGGGAGTGAGGGGGAGAGAGGGAGGAGGGGCAAGAGGGATGGAGGGGTGAGAAAGGGAGGCGGTAGAGAGGGAGGGAGGAGGAGGGGAGGAGTGAGGGAGGGCGTTGGGGAGAGGGAGGTAGTTGGAAGAGAGGGAGGGAGTGGGAGAGAGGGAGGGAGTAGGGGAGAGAGGGAGGGAGTGGGGGGGGGGAGAGAGGGTGGGAATGGGGGAGGGAAGGGGGTTAGGGGGAAAAGGGGGAGAGAGAGAGAGTGAGGGGGAGAGAGGGAGGAAGGGCAAGAGGGAGGGAGGGGGAGGAGAGAGGGAGGGGGAGGAGAGGCAGGAGGAGGAGAAAGGGATTGGGATGAGAGAGGGATGGAGAGGAGAGCGAGATGGGGAGAAGAGCAAGATGGGGATGTGAGGGAGGGGGAGGAGAGATGGAGGGAGCAGGGGAGAGAGGGAGCGACGGGGAGAGAGGGAGGGAGGGGGAGAGAGGGAGGGAGGGGGAGAGAGGGAGGGGAGAATGATGGAGGGAGAAGAGAGAGAAGGAGGGAATGGGAGAGAGTGAGGAGTGGGAGAGGGAGAGAGGGAGGCAGAGAGAGGGAGGCGAAGAGAGGGAGGCAGAGAGAGGGAGGGGGAGAGAGGGAGGGGGAGAGAGGGAGTGAAAGGGGGAGAAGGAGAGGAGAGAGGGAGGATGAGAGTGGGAGGGAGGTAAAGATGGAGATGGGGAGGTGGTAGAGAGGGTGGGAGGGAGAGCGGGAGAGGGGAGATGGAGAAGGTGGGAGGAGGGAGGGAGGGAGGGGAGAGAGGGAAGGGTATGAGAAAGAAAAGGGGGGGAGAGGGAGTGAGAGGGAGGAGTGGCAAGAGGGAAAGAGGGACGAGAGAGGGGGCGGTAGAGAGGGAGGGAGGGGTTGGAGAGGGGGGAGGTGAGCGGGAGGGGGAGGAGAGAGGGAGGGCGCCAGGGAGAGGGAGGGAATGGGAAGAGAGGGAGGGTGGGGGAGAGAGGGAGGGAACGGGGGAGAGAGGGAGGGAACGGAGGAGGGAGGGATAGAACAGGGGACAGAGGGGAGAGGGAAGGGGGTGAGGGAGAAAAGGGGGAGAGAGGGAGGAGGGGCAAGAGGGAGTGGGAGGAGAGAGGGAGGGAGAGGAGAAAGGGATGGGGAGTAGAGAAGAAGGGGTAGGAGCGAGGGAGGGGGACGCGAGAGGGAGGGGGAGCAGAGATGGAGGGAGCAGGGGAGAGAGGGAGCGAGGGGGCGGGAGGGAGGACAGGAGCAGGGGAGAGAGGGAGGGAACCATAAGGGAGGGTGGGAATGGGAGATGGTGGGAGGGAGGGAGAGAGGGAGGGAACGGGAGATGGAGGGAGGGAGATAAGAGAGAGAGAGAGAGAGAGAAGGAGGTGAAAGAGAGGAAGTGAGGTGAGAGAGGTGTGCAAGAGGGAGGGAAGGGGAGATAGGGAGGGAAGGGGGAGAGAGGCAGGGAATGTGTTGGGTGGGGGGGGGGGAAGTAGAGAGGGAGGGAGCAGGGTCACGAGGGAGGGTGTAGGGTCCCGGGGGAGGGCGAGGAGAGAGGGAGGGAGGGAAAGGGAAGTGAGAGGGAGAGAGGGAGAGGAGAGAGAGAAAGAGGGAGTGGGAGAGAGGGAGTGGGAGGGGGAGAGGGAGAGAGGGAGGCAGAGAGGGGGAGGCGGAGAGAGGGAGGAGGAGAAAAGAGGGTGGGGGAAGAGAAAAGGAGGGTGAGGCAAGAGGGAGGGGGAGGAGAGAGGGAGGGAGTCGGGGCGAGCGGGAGGGTGAAAGGAGGGATCGGGAGAGAGGGCGGGAACGGGGCGAGAGGGCGGGAATGGGGGAGAGAGGGAGGGAAGGAGTGGTGAGAGGAATGGAGAGAGGGAGGGGAAGAGTTAAGGGGAGAGGGAGGGAGGGAGAAAGAGAGGGAGGGAAGGAGAGAAAGAGGGATGGAGGCAGGTAAGAGGGAGGGAGGGAGGTAAAAGAGGGAGGGAGGTGAAAGAGAGGGAGGGAGCAGTTAAGAGGGAGGGAAGGGGAAGAGAGGGAGGGAATGTGTGGAGAGAGGGGGAGGAGAGAGGGAGGGAGCAGAGTAGAGATGGAGGAGAGAGAGAGACGGGGAGAGAGGATGGGGGGAGCAAGGGAGGGGGAGAAAGGGAGAGGAAGAGAGGGAGGGAGAGGAATAGAGGGAGGGGGAGGAGAGAGGGAGGGTGGGGATAGTGAAGGAGGAAGGGGGTAGAGAGGGAGGGAGGGGATAGAGAGGGGGATAGAGAGGGAGAGAGGGGATAGAGGGAGGGATCGGGAGGGGCAGAGAGGCAGAGGCAGAGAGGAACGGGAGGGAGAGAGAAGGAGAGGGAGAGAGTGGCGAGAGGGAGGGGGATGCAGTGAGCGGGAGAAAAGGAGTGAGATGAGAGAGAGGGAGGGGGAGAGTTAAGGAGAGAGAGGGAAGGGGATGAGAGAGGCAGGGGAAGGAGAGAGGGAGGAGAGAAGGAGGAGGAGGATGGAGGGAGAGGAGAGAAGGAGGGGGAGCAGATAGGCAAGGAGGAGGAGAGAGGGAGTGGTAGGAGAGAGGAAAGAGTAGGAGAGAGGGAGGGGTAGGAGAGAGGGAGGGAGGGGAGAGAGGGTAGGAGGGGGAAAGTGGAAGGGAGGGGGAGAGTGGGGGAGTTAGTGAGGGAGTGGGGGAGAGAGGGAGTGAACGGGGAGAGAGGGAGGCAATGGGCAGGTGAGGGATGGAAGGGGGGGGAGAGAGGGAGGGGGAGAGTTATGGGGAGAGGGAGGGAAAGGGAGAGAGAGGGATGGAGGGAGGCAAAAGAGAGGGAGGGGGTAAGAGGGAGGAAATGGGGGAGAGAGGGAGGGAAGGGGGCGAAAGGGAGGGAAGGGGCAGAGAGGGAGGGAATGTGTGGGGAAAGTGGGTGTCGAGAGGGAGGAAGCAGGGTAGAGAGGGAGAGGGAGAGAGGGAGGGGGAGAGAGGGAGGGAGAGGAGAGAGAAAGAGGGAGGGGGAGAGAGGGAGGGGAGGAGAGAGGGGGGAGGAAGAAGGAGGAGGAGAAAGGGAAAAAGATGAGAAAGGGTGGGGGAGGAGAGAGGGAGGGAGGGGGAGAGTGCGAGGAAGGGGGAGAGAGTGAGGGAGGGGGAGAGTGAAGGAGGGGAAGAGAGGGAGGGAATGGGAGAGGGAGAGGAGAGTGGGAAGTAGGTAAAGATGGAGAAAGAGGGGAGGTGGTAGAGAGGGAGGGAGAGGAGAGCGAGATGGAGAGAGGGGAGAGAGGGAGGAGGGGCAAGAGGGAGGGAGCGGCGAGAGAGGGAGGCGGTAGAGAGGGAGAGAGGGGTAGGAGGGAGGGGGAGGAGAAAGGGAGGGCACCAGGGAGAGGGAGGGAGTGGGAAGAGAGAGAGGGTGGGGGAGAGAGGGAGGGAACGGGGAGAGAGGAGGAGGGGAGAGAGGGAAGGGGGTGAGGGAGAAACAGGGGAGAGAGGAAGTGAGGGGAAGAGAGGGAGGAGGGGCAAGAGGGAGGGAGGGGCGAGAGAGGGAGGCGGTTGAGACGGAAGGAAGGGTAGGAGGGAGGGGGAGGCGAGAGAGAGGGCGCCAGGGAGAGGGAGGGAGTGGGAAGAGAGAGAGGGTGGGGGAGAGAGGGAAGGAGCAGGGGAGAGAGGGAGGGAACAGGGGAGAGAGGGAGGGAATGGGGGAGGGAGTGAGGGAATGGGGGAGAGTTAAGAGGAGAGGAAGGGAGGATGAGAGAGAGGGAGGGAAGGAGAGAGAGAGGGCGTTGCAGAGAGGGAATGGCAGAGAGGGAGGGGCGAGAGGGAGGGGAGTGAGAGGGAGGGGGGGAGAGGGATGGGGAGAGTGGGAGGGGGAGGTGAGAGGGAGGGGAAGGAGAGAGGGAGGGGAAGGAGAGAGGGAGGGGAAGGAGAGAGGGAGGGGAAGGAGAGAGGGAGGGGAAGGAGAGAGGGAGGGGAAGGAGAGAGGGAGGGGAAGGAGAGAGGGAGTGAGGGGGAGAGAGAGTGAAGGGGGGTGAGAGAGAAAAGCGAGAGAGGGGAGAGAGGGAGGGTGAGAGAGGGAGTGAGGTAAACATGGAGAGAGAGAGGGAGTTGGTGGAGAGGGAAGGAGGAAGAGAGGGAGGGAGAGGGAGGGTGGGGGGAGAGAGGGAGGGAGAGAGAAGGAAGGGGTGAGGGAGAAAAGGGGGAGGGAGGGGAGAGAGGGAATGGTAGAGAGGGAATGGGGAGAGGGGCAAGAGGGAGGGAGGGGCGAGATAGGGAGGCGGTAGAGAGGGAGGGAGGGGGAGAGGGAGGGAGAGGGGGAGAGGTAAGGGGAGAGGGAGAGAGGGATGAAGAGAGGGAGAGGGAGGGATGGTTAGAGAGAGGGGGGAGAGAGGGGGGTTGAGAGGGAGGGAAGGTGAGGCGAGAAGGAGGGAAGGTATGGGGAGAGGGGGAGTATGGAGTGATGTTTGCAGGTAGAGTGAGAGGGAAGGGGAGAGTGGGGGGAGTGTGAGAAGGAGGCGGAGGAGAGGGGTGAGAAAGGGATGGAGGGGGAAGAGAGGGAAGTGGGAGAGAGGAGAAAGGGAGGAGGATAGAGGGAGTGAGGGGGAGAGATAGTGAGAGAGAGGGAGGGAGGGGGAGAGAGAGAGGGAAGGAGGGAGAGGGTGGGTGGGAGAGGGAGGGAGGGATAGTCTGGGAGGGACAGAGAGATTGTGGGAGGGGGAGGAATGGTGAGAGGGGGAGGGAGAGTGAAAGATGGAGGGAGAGGAAGGGAGGGAGTGGGAAGAATGTGGGAGGGTAGAGGGAGCAAGGGAGCTTGAGGCAGGGGAGAGAGGGAGGGAGAGTGAGAGGGAGAGAGTGTGGGAGAGAGGATATCAGCATTGATTCTATAGGCAAAGAAGATGATAAGAGTCTAAACAAGTACTCTTGCAATAAATATACTAATTTGACCGCAAATGTTTTGCCGGTCTCTACTAGTTAAATAGTAATCTCCTGGACAATGCCGTGAGCAACCCAGGAGAAAAATCATAAGAGAATAAATAAGTGAATGTGTGTTTTTTCATTTTCTTTGAACACTTTTGTTTATTGGTATTAAAAATATTAGAGGGGGCGGGGAAAGGCTGTTTGACCGATCGTCAAGGATCATCCAATCAGGTAAAGGTGATTCTACTTGCTTTCCAATTAGCGCAGGAATGCGGTGCCCCGTGTCAGCGTGGAGCGTGGTGGCGGGGCAGTTGGAGGCAAGAGGTCCTCCAGGAATACATTCAACCAGAGTTGACATCCCTATTAAATAGGCAGTTTCAATATCAACATAAAAGGCCTCACCAAGATCATGAGAGCAGGAAGTTGGGCACGTACATATCATTTTTAATATTTACACAACAAAACTCCAAGGCCTAGTTTAATTTTCAGGTGAAGTGGGGTTCGAGAGTGGGGTATAATTGGATCAGGGTGTGCAGATGTAATTCAGTCCCTATTTTGAAATTATTCATTCTGTCCATACATTTGCATGATACTTTGAACTTGTATTATTTATAGTTAAATATCAAAAATAATAGCAATCTGGAAAGCAGAAAAGTATAAATGAATGAAGCTTAGGAGTTTCTGTGGCGTATAGACTAGAAGATGCGAAACTGAGGTACTATAATGTCACCACTAGTCGCAGGATACAATTATAGTGGGATAATTTTAAGTGGGCTGTTTCCATTATAAATAGGCTAAAAGAATTTATACTGGGAAAAATTGACAAAGGGAAGGTTTTGTAGACATACATTCAATTTTATTATGAGAGAAAGAGAACATAAAAGGAAATATATATTATATATATATTATATATGAATAGTAAGGGCTTTATAAACATACAAAAATAAAATAATTAGTTAAAGAGAAGACAGGACTACTGAGGGATGAAGAAGAGAGTCTAACTGTGGACAATGAAAGCATGGCAGAGAAATTAAATTAGTATTTTGCATTACTATTTATAAATGACAGTGGAAGTGAGAATGTAGATGTACAGGAGGATATGGAACATGACTGTAGAAAATGAATTGGTTTTGACAGAATTAGATGTAATATAAGTCACTGGACCCTAATGGTGACCGAGTGGTGAGTCCTTACTGACCCGTGGCCACCTCTTATTGAAAGGGACAATTTGGGCCCCGTAATGTAGATGGATTTTCAGAAGGATTTCCATAAGGTGTCTGTAATGTATTTGCTTCATGGGTTCTTTGCTTAAGAATTCATAGCAATACATTGCTATTAAGAACTAGTTGGTTTATTAACAAAGGTTCAACAATCACACTACCAGTTTGTCCACTAGGCTCACAACTGCATACCTCATCGTGGATGACATAGACCCAATTGGCTGGGGTTTTATTGAGTCTTGTGAACAGCACGTGACTGGCTAAGTCATTCACAATGCAACAGCTCTACAACTCTTTTAGAGTAAACAAAACAAACATTAGATCAAGTGCCCCCCGATCTGGGGGACACTACAAACATTTCCCAAGGCCCTTTTTTTTTGTTGGTTTTTTTGGATTTTTTTTTGTATTTTTGTAGGTTTTTTTGTGGTTTTTTTTGGGCTCTAAAACCATAATTTACAAGGGCCCCCTATAAAAGGGGAGGGGGACACTAAAACCCGGCAATTAAAACAAATTAAACTTTAAAACATAAAATCAAATTAAAATTTGGTTGCCGGGGGTGATGATGCACTCCAGTCCCTCTGGCTCCCACCTCTCGCGGAAGGCCGGGAGTGTACCGGTGGACACCGGTGCTCCATCTCTAGGGACACCCTGGCCCGGATGTAACAGCTCTACAGACCTGTGAGCATACTCACAGGTGCATACATTACAGTGCCTGACAAAAGACGTTAGAAAAATTCAGGCATATGGTATAAGAGGAAATGTAGCAGTATGGATAGAAAGTTATTTGATGGACAGAAGAGAAAGATCTAGGGTGTTGTTCAGACTGAAGAAGTATTGGAAGTGGCTTAACCTAATGGTCAGTGCTGAGTCCACTTTTGTTTTAGTAAGAGCTTCGACAGGTATATAAAAAGGAAGAGGGTACCTAAGGTAAACGTTGGTCCCTTAGAGGATGAGACTGGGGAATTAATAATGGGGAACAGGGAAATGGTAGAGACTTTGAACAAATATTTTGTATTGGTCTTCACGGTAGAGGACACTAAATACATCCCTATAATAATCAAGGGGCTATGGGGGGGGGGGGGGTCGGAGGAACCTAAAACAAACACTATCATTAAAGAAAAAGTATGCAGTAAAATAATGGAACTAAGGTGGACAAGTCCCCTGGACGTGATGGCTTGCATCCTAGGGTCTTAAAAGAAGTGGCTGCAGAGATAGTGGATGCATTGGTTGTCATCTACTAAAGTTCCCTGTCTGGAGACGTCCCAGCAGATTGAAAAACAACATTGTAACGCCCGATTTAAGAAAGGAGGGAGACAGAAAGCAGGAAACTATAGACCAGTTAGCCGAACATCTGTTGTTGGGAAAATGCTGGAGTCCGTTATAAAGGAAGCAGTAGCAGGACATTTGGAAAATCATAATTCAGTCAAGCAGAGTCAGCATGGTTTTATGAAAAGGAAATCATGTTTGACAAATTTGCTGGAGTTCTTTGAGGATGTAACAAGCAGGATGGAATGAGGAACCAGTGAATGTGGTGTATTTGAATTTCCAGAAGGCATTCGATAAGGAGCCACATAAAAGGTTATTGCACAAGATAAAAGTTCATGGGATTGGGAGTAATATATTAGCATGATTAGAGATTTGGCTAACAAAAAACAAAGAGTCAGGATAAATGGGTAATTTTCTGGTTGACAAACGGTAACTAGTGGGGTGTCACAGGGATCGGTGCTGGAGCCTCAACTATTTACAATCTATATTAATGACTTTGATGAAGGGACCGAGTGTAATGTAGCCAAGTTTGCTGACGATACAAAGATTGGTGGGAAAGCAAGTTGTGAGGACGACATAAAGAATCTGTAAAGGGATATAGACAGGCCAAGTGAGTGGGCAAACATTTGGCAGATGGAGTATAATGTGGGAAAGTGTGAGGTTATCCACTTTAGCATGAAAAATAAAAAAGCAAATTAATATTTAAATGGAGATTACAAAATGCTGCAGTACAGAGGGACCTAGGGGTCCTTGTGCATGAAACACAAAAAGTTAGTATGCAGGTACAGCAAGTAATCAGGAAGGCAAATGGAATGTTGGCCTTTATTGCAAGGGGGATGGAGTATCAAAGCAGGGAAGTCCTGCTACAACTGTACAGGGTATTGGTGAGACCACACCTAGGGCCTGAACTTGATCAAAGCTAAGGCCCACCCAAGTGCTGCCCAAAGGACCGCTGAGAGACCTGGTGGTACTTTGGCAGGGAGATTCCTCAAGAAGACCTGCAAAGACCGCCTAGCAACAAAAAAACAACTTACGCCATGAATGTGGGCAGCTTCAGGCGGGAGCTCCCAATCGCTGCAGCAAATGCAATCTTCGCCAAAGTGCCGCCGAGGATTGAGTCAGGCCCAGGGAGGGGGAGGGGGGGGAAAACACATAAAAATAAAAATTTACACAAAAAAAACTTACTGGAAAACCTTCAGGGAATCGCTGAAAAAAAAATAAAAGAAGTTTACAAACCTTTTTTTGCAGGTCTTCATACTTACCATTGGGGTTAGACCTGCCTCCATGCTGCCGCTGATTCCCACCCAGCAAACTGGCTGCTCGGTGGGCAGGAGGACACTTACGCACCTTGCATGCTAGCGGACGTCACCGGGCGGTTCCCAGCGGTCCTCCCCTCCCATCAGCGGGAGGCCTCCATGAAACTGGCACCGAGGGGAAACCGCCCAAAAAACTCGGCGGCAGCGGGCGGTGAGTGCTCCAAGTTCGGGGCCATAGAGTACTGCGTACAGTTTTGGTCTCCTTATTTAAGGAAGGATATACTTGCATTGGAGGCTGTTCAGAGAAGGTTCATTAGGTTGATTCTTGAGATGAAAAGGTTTACTTATGAAGAAAGATTGAGCAGGTTGGGCCTATACTCATTGGAGTTTAGAAGAATGAGAGGTGATCTTATTGAAACATAAGATACTGAGGGGGCTCGACAAGATGCTGAGAGGATGTTTCCACTGGTGGGGGCATAATTTAAGAATAAGGGGTCACCCATTTAGAACTGAGATGAGGAGGAATTTCTTCTCTCAGAGGGTTGTAAATCTGTGGAATTCTGTGTCCCAGAGAGCTGTGGAGGTCGGGTCATTGAATAAATTTAAGGTGGAGATAGGCAGATTTTTGAATAAGGGAGTGAAGGGTTATGGGGAGCAGGCAGGAAAGTGGAGCTGATCCCAAGATCAAATCAGCCATGATCTTAATAAACGGCAGAGCAGGCTCGAAGAGCCGAATGGCCTACTCCTGCTCCTATTTCTTATGTTCATATGTTTTCAGTCTATGTAAATGATTTGGACTTGAATACAATCTCAAAATTTGCTGACAACACCAAAGTGGGAGGTGTGGCAAACAGTGAAGAGGATTGTAAATGACTTCAGGAAGACATGAACAGGTTAATAGAATGAGCAGATAGGTTTATATAATGGGAGAAAAAAAGAAATGGAAGTATACATTTAATGGAAAGATGCTGAAGATTGTGGATGAACAGAGATATAGGGGTTCAAGTCCATAATTTCCTGAAAGTATGAATGCAGACAAATTAAAGCCATGAAAAAACAGAATTTTGACTTTTATAAATAGGGGAGTATGAAAGTAAAGATGTACTGTATGCAGTTTTAGGTATCCCATTACAGAACAGGCAATAATGTCAGAGAGCCCCAGCATAGTTTCGCCAGATTGATGCCGGGGATGGAAACTATATTGATAAGGACCGGGAATGAGAAACTATATTGATGAGGAGAGCGTTGAGATAAAGAAAAACTTCCATTGGTGCAGAGATGGTAAAGAGGAGATTTAGAGATGGATTCAATCGAGAAAATAGTCATTCCCTATTCATTCAGATTGTAGATTCATTCAGCTATGAGGAATGATTTGTGCCGTCAACTCATTTACTTTATTTCTAATGCTGCGTGCATTTAAGTAGAGTGTTTTCATCCTGGTTTTTAAACCATGATTTTTAGTTTTTACCCCTCCTGCAGCCCTTTTATATTCAGTGGCCCTTTTTGTTTCTTGCCTTTGGTTTCTCTGCCCTCCACTTTTACTCATCTCTTTTCTGTCTTTTGTTTTTGTCTCCTTTTTGTTTCCCTCTGTCTCCCTGTATTGGTTCCCATCCCCCTGCCATATTAGTTTAACTCCTCACCAACAGCACGAGCAAACACTCCCCCTAGGACATTGGTTCCGTTCCTGCCCAAGTGCAGACCGTCCAGTTTGTACTGGTCCCACCTCCCCCAGAACCTGTTCCAATGCCCCACGAATTTGAATCCCTCCCTGCTGCACCACTGCTCAAGCCACGTATTCATCTGTGCTATCCTGCGATTCCTACTCTGACTAGCACGTGGCACTGGTAGCAATCCCGAGATTGCTACTTTTGAGGTCCTACTTTTTAATTTAGCGCCTAGCTCCTTAAATTCGTCTCGTAGGACCTTATCCCTACTGACCGAGGAATCTAAGCTACTCACTACCATCAACACACATCGAGGCCTTTTCATGTACAATTGATGCCCATTCGGCATCAGGTCGGCAGCTGCCATATTCCAGCGCAACATGGAGAGTCTGCTCAAGCATGGGGGAGGGGGGGGGGGTTAGAAGAAATGTATTTACAGTGTGGGTTGTTGGAGCATGGGATGCTTTGCCACAGGGAGTAGTTGAGGCAGAGATTGTTTCAATTTTTATGGGAATATTGGATAAATCTTAGAATCATTGAAATTTACAGCACAAAAGGAGGCCATTTGACCTGTCGTAATTGAAAGAGAGGAAGATACAAAGCTATAGGGAGAGCGCATTACTTTTGGACTGCTCCAGCAAAGGGCTTCACAGACACAACTGGCTTCCTACTGTGTTGTAACCTTCTATGGTTCTAAATCTTAAAAGCCCTAGCAGTTGTTTAATAATGGAATGACAGTATGGGAGTTGTGTCTCGTTGCTGGGATTTCCCAACATTTCCATAAGCCTTCCTTAACACATGACAACAATCATCAATTACATATTAGTCCCCACCCCCCACCAATGCTCAAGCAATGAGACTGCAATACACCAAGCATAATGTTCATTGACTTACTGCCAGGTAAACTTCCAGGGTCAGCCCTAAATCATTATTTCACTAGCAATATGGAGCATAGAACATGGTGCTTACCAAAGGCAGATCAAGAAATTGTATGTAAACAGCCCTTAAGTGCTGGTGCTAAAAGTTAAAGCAAAGCAGCAATTTAAAAGTGCCTGTCCATATGGTACCAAAAATAATTTAGCCTTTAAATGACTTTAATTATATATGAACATTATTCTTTCAACCTTTGGGAAGGCTGAATGGAGCAAAATCAATGGCAGTCAAAATAAACATGGAATCAAGCAACAGTGCCAGTGAGCAAATAATGGAGCAGGGCAATACCTGATTTCCATGTTTTTGATGGCTGGCAAAATGGAGATGCCATTGCATGAAGTGGGTGCTTGGGGAATTTAACACTCCAAGGCATCCTCCCCAGAGGACAACAGTGAAGTGTGCCTGGTATACTCAAAACTACAAGCACTACCCATAACATGAGAAGATGGAACACATGAAGGGAGTTCCCAACATAAGACTACTCAACTATACTATTTACCAGATACATGCCATAAATATGCATGCCACAAAGTGTTGCCTGCCAATCTGTAGCCCATGCCAAAACCTCACACAATCTTATAGCTGTTTCATTGCTAATCATACATACCCATACTCCAGAACGGCATAGTCGAACTAAAATTTACAGTTGAACACACTCGCATCTTTAAAAGAATCATACATAAAAAGAATTGTAACAGACCTATCTAATACACAGGATGGGGCTGCAGCTAGGGCATTATCTGCCATTATGCACATACATTAATAGAACATACCAAGACTAATCATATGCATGCATGACAATTCTTCATATAGAAAGATAAATAAAACTTAAACAAAGATATTCTCATAGATTAGCAGTAGATCATTCCCAGGAACACAAAAGGAAGTATCATGCAAAATTAAAAGAAACAAATGCTGCTATTAGATCACAAAATAGAAGGGTATCAAATGAATGGAAGTTTCATCCGGACTGCGATGTGCTGTGCTTACGGTGACCAAATTGAAATGCGATGTGCTGTGGGCTACCTGGGAGAACTGCACCTTTTTCATTTCAAACCACTTTCATTTCAGTGCAACTCCCAGCCCCCTCCTGCCAGCACCCCTCCCCATCCATTCCATGACGTCACCACCCCCAACACCCCTCCGCCAGTACAGAGAACTTTACAGGATACAGAATTGAAACAAAAAATGGTGAAAATAAATTATCTGGATGTGAAAGTGCATCAACAATGCTGTGAAACTATTATATAAAATGAACAGGGTAATAGGGTATATTCACAGGACAATTCATTACAAAGCAAAACATACCAAAACATACATCATCATCATCATAGGCAGTCCCTTGGAATCGAGGAAGACTTGCTTCCACTCTTAAAATTAGTCCTTAGGAGCCTGAACAGTCCAATACGAGAACCACAGTCCCTGTCACAGGTGGGACAGATAGTCGTTGGGGGTAAGGGAGGATGGGACAGATTTGTTGCATGCTCTTTCCGCTGGCTGCGCTTGATTTCTGCATGCTCTCGGCGATGAGATGCTCAGCGCCCTCCCGGATGCACTTCCTCCATTTAGGGCGGTCTTTGGCCAGGGATTCTCAGGTGTCAGTTGGGATGTTGCACTTTATCAGGGAGACTTTGAGGGTGTTCTTGTAACGTTTCCTCTGCCCGTCTTTGGCTCATTTGCCGTGAAGGAGTTGCGAGTAGAGCGCTTGCTTTGGGAGTCTCGTGTCTGGCATGCGGACAATGTGGCCTGCCCAGCGGAGCTGATCAAGTGTAGTCAGTGTTGTGTATGGAGAAAAAGTCAGGCTGAACACTATGAGCTCAAAGTAAAGTGTGACCGTAGTCTTTTATTGCAGATCTCCAGAGTGCCTCTCCAACCTGTGAAGCCTCCTTAAATACCTGTGCTCCCAAGGGATTATGGGATCCCTTGGAATTACAGGGGATGAGCCCTCTGGTAGCTGTACAGAGTAAATACAAGTCCACATATACAACAACACTACCCCCCAAAGTCAATAGTGTAACTATTTACAATGTGAGTCGATCTGGGGCCCTTCTTGCTCTGGTTGTTCGTCTCGGTGTGAAAGCTGGTGTTGTTGAATCATTTGTTGGGCCCTCGCTGGGCTGCTGTGAAGCATTTGTTGGGCTTCCTGGTGTGTTGGGGCCTGCAGGGCTGCTGTGGTTGATGGGTTCTGCTTCATGGTCAACAGTGGTGTCGGTTGCCACTGGGGTGTATGTTGGGGGATCAAAAAAGGTCGGGTCCAAGGTGGGTTGCTCAGGATAGTTTGTGAATCTGAGTTTGATTTGGTCCAAGTGTTTCCGGTGAATGAGTCCATTTGAAAGTTTGACCTAAAACACCCTGATTCCCTCTTTGGCCATGACAGTACCGGGAAGCCACTTCGGACCTTGTCCATAATTTAATACAAATACAGGATCATTGATTTCAATCTCGCGTGACACATGTGCGCTATTATGGTATGCACTTTATTGAAGCCGCCTGCTCTCTACCTTTTCATGTAGATCAGGGTGAAGTAACGAGTCTTTTCTTACATGATCTTTTCATGAGCAGTTCAGCAGGTGGGATCCCAGTGAGTGAGTGGGGTCTCGTGCGATAGCTAATCAGGACTCGGGATAGGCGAGTCTGCAGTGAGCCTTCAGTTACCCTCTTCAAGCTTTGCTTGATGGTTTGCACTGCTCTCTCTGCCTGACCATTGGACGCTGGTTTAAACGGGGCAGATGTGACATGTTTGATCCCGTTACGGGTCATGAATTCTTTGAACTCAGGTAAAACATGGCCCGTTGTCGCTCACCAGGACATCGGGTAAGCCGTGTGTGGCAAACATGGCCCACAGGCTTTCAGTAGTGGCAGCGGATGTGCTAGCCGGCATTATCTCACATTCAATCCACTTGGAGTACGAATCTACAACTACAAGGAACATTTTACCCAAGAACGGGTCTGCATAGTCGACATATACCCTAGACCACGGTTTGGAGGGCCAATACCATAAACTTAGCGGTGCCTCCCTGGGTACATTGCTTAACTGTGAGCATGTATTACATCTATGAACGCAGGACTCTAAGTCTGCATCGATACAGGGCCACCACATGTGGGATCTGGCTATCGCTTTTATCCTTACAATGCCTGAGTGGGTACTGTGGAGGTCAATGATGAAGGTGTCTCTGTCCTTCTTGGGGATCACTAGTCGATTGCCCCACAGAAGGCAGTTTGCCTGTATAGACATTTCATCTTTGCGCTGCTGGAACGGCTTTATCTCTTCCTGCATTTCCACTGGGACACTGGACCAGCTCCTGTGAAGCACACAGCTTTTGACTAGAGATAATAAGGGGTCCTGGCTTGTCCAGGTTTTGATCTGCCGGGCAGTGACGGGTGATTGCTCACTCTCAAATGCTTCCATAACCATGGCTAGATCTGCGGGCTGCGCCATTTCCACCCCCGTGGTGGACAATGGCAGCCTACCGAGAGCATCGGCGCAGTTTTCTGTGCCTGCCTGTGGCGGATGGTGAAGTGGTATGCGGACAACGTGAGCGCCCATCTCTGGATGCGTTGGTATTTATCCCTTTACTCTCGGAAAACAGGGATATAAGTGGCTTATGGTCAGTTTCCAATTCTAATTTTAGCCCAAACAGGTACTGATGCATTTTCTTTACCCCACAGACACACGCTAACACTTCGTTTTCAAACATGCTGTAGGCTCTCTCAGCCTCAGACAGACTCCTGGATGCAAAAGCAACCGGCTGCAGTTTCCCAAAATCATTAGTTTGTTGCAATACACATCCAACGCCATATGACGACGCATCACATGCTAATACCAAACATTTACATGGATCATACAATACAAGTAACTTGTTTGAACATAACAATCTTCTTGCTTTTACAAAGGCATTTTCTTGGCTTTTGCCCCAAATCCATTTGCCCCCTTTTCATAGTAGGACATGTAGTGGTTCTAACAGTGTGCTGAGACCCGGTAAGAAGTTACCAAAGTAGTTCAAGAGTCCCAGAAACGACCACAGCTCCGTCACGTTCTGTGGCCTCAGTGCGTTCTCGATTCCCTCCGTCTTCGCGTTGGTGGGCCTGATGCCGTCCGCCGCAATCCTCCTTCCCAAGAACTCCACTTCAGGTGCCAGCAAAACGCACTTCGAGCATTTTAACTTGAGCCCCACGCGGTTGAGTCGACTAAGAACCTTCTCCAGGTTCTGCAGGTGTTCGACTGTGTTCTGACCTGTGACTAAGATGTCCTCCTGGAAGATCTCGGTGTGCGGGACCGACTTCAGTAAACTTTCCATGTTTCTCTGGAATATCGCCGCCGCTCACTGAATTCCAAACGGGCATCTGTTATAAATAAAAAGACCCTTGTGCGTGTTGATGCAGGTGAGGGCCTTCGATGATTCTTCCAGTTCCTGCGTATGTAGGCTGAAGTCAGATCCAGCTTCGACTTTCCTCCCACCAGCGTTGCAAAGAGGTCATCGGCCTTTGGTAGTGGGTATTGGTCCTGCAGAGAGAAACAATTGAGAGTTACTTTGCAATCGCCACAGATTCTGACGGTGCTGTCTCCCTTGAGGACTGGGACAATAGGACTGGCCCACTCGCTGAACTCGATTGGTGAAATAATGCCCTCTCTTTGCAGCCGGTCTAGCTCGATCTCTACCCTTTCTTTTATCATATAAGGTACTGCTCTCGCCTTGTAATGGATGGGTCGTACCACCGGAATTAGGTAGATCTGCACTTTTGTTCCTTGGAATTTCCCGATGCTTGGTTCGAACAGCGAAGGAAATTTGTTTAAGACCTGGGCACACGAAGTGTCATCAGCGGGCGATAGCGCTTGGACGTCGTGCCAGTTCCAGCATATCTTTCCCGGCCAGCTCCTGCCGAACAGCATAGGACCATCGTCCAGTACCACCCAGGGTGGTAGCTTGTGCACCGCTCCATCGTAGGAGACCTTTACGGTAGCACTGCCGATTACAGGAATCAGTTCTTTCGTGTAAGTTCTTAGTTTCATACGAACTGGAGTTAAGACTGGCCTTGAGGCCTTGTTGCACCACAACCTTTCGAAAGTCTTTTTGCCTATGATGGATTGGCTTGCACCCGTGTCCAGCTCCATTGACACTGGAGTCCATTTAGTTCGACATTCAGCATTATCGGGGGACAATTCGTAGTGAATGTGTGCACCCCATGTACCTCTGCCTCCTCTATCTGAGGCTCTGGTTCGTAGTGATCCTCCGTGGATCTGTCCTCCTCTGCAGGTCGTTTGCATGTTTAACAGGCTTAGCAGCTCATCTGCACACTCGTTGGAGGTGTCTCACTGTTCCACAGCCCTTGCAAACGTACTCTTTGAATCTGCATGAATGGAAACGATGATCACCCCCGCAGCGACAAAAAGGTGTTAATGGCCTTGCATTCATCACCCTTGATGGTGGACTCTGAGTCATCTGCAGACGTGCAGCTGCAGGTGTGTGTGACCTTCCCTGTACGTTACAATTCAAAAACAACATCACTTTGTTCACAGTACTTGTAGCAGCACTTGCATGCTGAGAGATTTGCTTCGTATTGTCACTGGTGGCAACGAATGCCTGGGCTATCGCTATGGCCTTACTCAAGGTTGGGGGTGGTCTCTACAGTCAAAAGTTTGCAAAGTATGGTTTCGTGGCCAATGCCAAGTATGACAAAGTCTCTGAGCATGTGCTCCAAATGTCCTTCAAATTCGCAATGTCCTGCAAGGCGTCTTAGCTCGGCGACATAACTCGCCATCTAAACGCTTTCCTTCGGGTTCAAATGCTCTCGGACCAGTATGCACAAATCGTCGTATGATTTCTCTGTGGGTTTTGCTGGAGTGAGCAGATTCTTCATGAGGCTATACGTTGGTGCCCCACAGACGGTGAGGAGGATCGCTCTTCCTTTGGCAGCGCTCTCTTCCCCATCTAGCTCGTTGGCCACGAAGTATTGGTCAAGTCGCTCCACAAAAGTTTCCCAATCATCTCCCTCTGAAAATTTCTCCAAGATGCCCACTGTTCTCTGCATCTTTGAGTTCGCTGTGTATATCTCGTCGCCAGTTGTTGTGTATGGAGAAAGAGTCAGACTGAACACTGTGAGCTCAAAGTAAAGTGTGACCGTAGTCTATTATTGCAGGACTCCAGAGTGCCTCTCCAACCTGTGAAGCCTCCTTAAATACCTGTGCTCCCAAGGGATTATGGGATCCCTTGGGACTGCAATGGATGAGCCCTCTGGTGGCTGTACAGAATAAATACAAGTCCACATATGTAACAGTCAGTGCTTCAATGCTGGGGATGTTGACCTGGTCCTTGTACAAGACCTTAATTAGGTCTCATTTAGAATACTGTGTCCAGCTTTGGTCACCTCATATGGCAGGTGATATTGAGGCTTTGGAAAAGTTAAAGAGGAGGGCCAAAAGACAGATTCACACTTTAAAACATCTTAGCTACGCCGATGGTCTTAAAGAGCTGAGATACTTCAGAGAAGCATAGAATCAAGACCTATTTCATCAAGGTTTATAAATCGTGCCGGTTCGTGCAGCCAACGTTGATTTGCAGTATACCTTTAAGAGAAACGTATTTTTGGCTGGGGCAGAGATCATCTTATACAATAGGTAAGTACCCTGTAATATAAGTCAAGGTCAATGTAGTCTCCTGGACTCGTTTCAGTCCCCTAAAAATGTCGCAGAGGAATGTTCCAGATTTTTCCCCCCGAATTGGGCTGTGTTTTTATCTGAATTTTTGCCTCTCCCAGAAGATCACATGGCTTTGGGTGGCTGCATTAGGCATCAGAACTATATAGGACAGACAAGATACACCAGTTGGTCTTTTCGTGTCTGTATGTCACAGAGAAGGGAAAGTATCGGAACTGGAGAAAGGCTTGGAAATTATAAGCCTTAAATGCCCTCCCAAGAGACTGTGTTGGATATTGTTGCGTAGAAGAGCATGGAGGTGAAGGTGAAGCAGAAGATCTCTCCCCAAGCTCAGGGCTAGTATCATCCAGTTCTTATATCAATGCCCTCCCACACAAGTAAAGTTTAGGGCCCCTATTTTCTCGAATAAAGATTACTGGCGTCCACTTACCTTTCGTATGTTTTTCTCACCACTGTCAGCGGAAAAAAAAAATGGCAGTTTCCTCAAACTGAAAGCATTTTTTAGCGCCGCACTACCCGAGTCCATTTCGGGGGGCGGAGCTTACAGTGTGCGCCAAAAATTCACTGCACATACGCTTTAAAAAAACATTTCAGCATGCATGGAGGACCATTGGCCAGGGATAGCAGCGGGTTGGGTCGGCTGCATTGAAAAGTTTCTCTCTAAAGGAAACGGCTACCCTGAATGTTTTCTGAAGACTCTTCTTGATGTGGTGCTTTGCCTGCAGTTTGGGAGAAGAGGCGATGCATTTTTTGTGATGTGCCTGGAAGTATCTTTGGCAATTTAGATGGAGTTGGAACTACGTGGGAAAAGGCTGCTCGGCAAGATTTGTTTTAAATTTGCCTGCAGTTTTCTCACCTATGGAAGAGACTGAACAGTAAGTTTTATTTCGGCTGGTTTACTTTTAACCTCCAGTTACTGGCTCCGAAAAGCGTGGAGGATCTTCGGTCAGGATAGGAGCGGGCCAGCGCCAATTATCATAAAGTGATGGTCAGGTTTTTAAGCAAACAGTCTTCAATGTCTCTGTGCGCAGTTTAAAAAAAACGGTGGTGGGGAAAATGACCTTAATGGCCAGAAACGGCACGTAATCACCTTTTTAATGTACACGGGCGGCAGAATATATGGCGGCAAAAATTCTGCCGCTGAAGTCGGCGCCAACGCCCAAGCATTGGGGAAATTTAGAAGTGCCCATCCACGCCAGAAAAACCGCTGGTCGCCGATTAAATAGGGGCCTATATCTTGTAATGAAAACTCCGTTGGAATTTTATTTGTCCCTTTTCTGTCATTTTAGGCCTGGAACAGGAGCCTTCCAATACTGTATGTATCTCAGAACAAGACAACACCTTACAGAAAGCTGAATCGTTTGCAAACATTTGCAAGCATGAGCACGACTACACATATCCGTGAGGATGCAGTTAGTGACCTTGAGACAGTAGCTGCAATCAATGACTCCTCTACTTTTAAAAACATGGTTCAGTGACATTCGGCAGCTGTGAAAGGCTCCTCCTTATGAGAGGAGAGGAAAGTGTTAGCTATCTTGACTAATGTATCAGTTACAGATTGATACATGTGTGTCCAGAATATTGAGTGATACTGCAGATGCTTCCTCTGCTATCATTGGAAGGAGGTTTGAAGCAGAAAAGCTGCAGATCTTGCATGCCATTAGCAGTTCTTTCTCAATGCTGAAGATTGGCTACAGGTATATGTGCAACTGGTTTGTGCGGACTCAGAGACTGTGGAGCCAATTGTCCTCAGTCATTGCCAGGTAGATGTGCCAGACCTACAGAAACAGTTACCTCGATAAATGGCCTTCTTTGACCTCACAAAGGCCTTCGACTCTGTCAACCATGAGGAATTATGGAGTGTCCTTCACAAATTTGGCTGCGCTCAAAAATTTGTCATCAATCCTCTGCCTGCTTCATGATGACATGCAAGCCATAATTCTTACCTACGGATCCACCACAGACCCAATACAAGTGCAGACTGGGGTCAAGCAAAGCTGTGTCATCGCACCAACGCTCTTCTCAATTTTGCTCACTGCAATGCTTCATCTCACCTTTAACAAGCTTCCCGCTGGAGTGGAGCTAATCTATAGGACAAATGGGAAATTGTTCAATCTCCGTCGCCTCCAGTCCAGATCCAAGGTTGTTCCAAACTCTGTCATTGAATTACAGTATGCAGACGATGCTAGCGTTTGTGCACTCGGAGGTCAAAATCCAAGCCATCATAAGAACATAAGAAATAGGAGCAGGAGTAGGCCATTTGGCCCCTCGAGCCTGCTCCGCCATTTAATAAGATCATGGCTGATCTGATCATGGACTCAGCTCCACTTCCTTGCCCACTCCCCTTTACCCTTTATTCCCTTATTGCTCAAAAATCTGTCTATCTCCACTATTCAATGACCCAGCCTCCACAGCTCTCTAGGGCAGAGAATTCCATAGATTTACAACCCTCAGAAGAAATTCCACCTCATCTCAGTTTTAAATGGGCAGCCGCTTACTCTGAGACTATGTCCCCTAGTTTTAGTTTCCTCTGAGTGGAAGTACCCTCTCTGAATCTACCTTGTCGAGCCACCTCAGTATCATATGTTTCGATGCGATCACCTCTCATTCTTCTGAACGCCAATGAGTATCGGCCCAACCTACTCAACCTATCTTCATAAATCAACGCCCTCATCTCCGGAATCAACCTAGTGAACCTTCGCTGAACAGCCTCCAATGTAAGTATATCCTTCCTTAAATACAGAGACCAAAACTGTACGCAGTACTCTACATGTGGCCTCACCAATACCCTGTACAGTTGTAGTAGACTTCTCTGCTTTTATATTCCATTCCCCTTGCAATAAAGGCCAACATTCCATTCGCCTTCCTGATTACTTGCTGTACCTGCATACTCACTTTTTGTGTTTCATGCATAAGGACCCCCAGGTCCCTCTGTACTGCAGCACTTTGCAATTTTTCTCCATTTAACTTATAATTTGCTTTTCTATTTTTTCTGCTAAAGTGGATAACCTCAAATTTTCCCACATTATACTCCATCTGTCAAATTTTTGCTTACTCACTTAGCCTGTCCATATCTCTTTGCAGATTTTTTGTGTCCTCCTCACAATTTGCTTTCCCATCCACCTTTGTATCATCAGCAAACTTGGCTACATTACACTCGGTCCCTTCATCCAAGTCATTAATATAAATTGTAAAAAGTTGAGGCCCCAGCACCGATCCCTGCGGCACCCCACTAGTTACAGTTTGCCAACCGGAAAATGACCCATTTATCCCGACTCTCTGCTTTCTGTGAGTTAGCCAATCCTCTATCCATTCCAATATATTGCCCCCAACTCCATGAACTTTTATTTTGTGCAGTAGCCTTTTATGTTGCACCTTATTGAATGCCTTCTGGCAATCCAAATACACCACATCCACTGGTTCCCCCTTATCCACCCTGTTCGTTACGTCCTCAAAGAACTATAGCAAACTTGTCAAACATATTGACACCTTCACCGAAGTGTTCGAGAGTCTGGGTCTCACATTAAACATCAGTAAGACAAAGGCTCTCTACCAACCTGGCCTCCGCCACACAGCACTTCCCCCCAATTATCAAGATCCATGATGAGACCTTGGACAATGTGGACCACTTTCCATTCCTCGGGAGCCTACTGTCAGCAAGGACAGACATCGATGACAAAGTCCAACACCGCCTTCAGTGTGCCAGTGCAGCTTTCGGTCGCCTGAGGAAAAGAATGTTCGAAGACCAGGATCTCAAACCCGGCACCAAGCTCATGGTCTACAGAGCAGTAGAGATATCCACACTCCTATATGCTTCAGAGACATGGACTATGTACAGTACGCACCAAAACACTAGAGAAGTACCACCAACAATGCCTCCGCAAAATCCTGCAAATCCATTGGCAGGGTAGGTGCACCAATGTCAGTGTTCTCTCTCAAGCCAACATCCCCAGCATCAAGGCACTGACCATGCTTGATCAGCTCCGTTGGACAGGCAACATTATCCGCATGCCCGATACTAGACTCCCGAAACAAGCGCTCTACTCCGAGTTCCATCACAGCAAGCGAGTCCTAAGAGGGCAGAGAAAACGCTTCAAGGACACCTTCAAAGCCTCCTTGAAAAATGTAACATCCCCACTGACTCTTGGGAATCCCTGGCCCAAGACCGCTCAAACTGGAGAAGCATCCGAGAAGGCGCCGAACACGTCGAGCATGTGGAAGCCAAGCACAGATAGCGGAAGGAGCGTACGACAAACCAAGTACCCCACCCACCGTCCCTTCAAGCATTACCTGCCCCACCTGTGACAGAGACCGTAGATCCCGCATTGGTCTCATCAGTCACCTTAGAATTCATATTAGTGTGGAAGCAAGTCATCCTCGACTCTGGGGAACTGCCTAAGAGAAGAAGAGAGACAGAAACAGTTAGTGACATGATGGCAGGTGCAGGCAGCCCATCCCTGATGGCTGATGATCTTCTGACTGCTTTCTTTCACCTGCTGAAATAATGCTTACAAAGCAACTCCAATCATTAATTTTAAATTATCCTGTCAATCAGTGGGGCTCTGTAGTATGTATAAGATGTCTTGTTTCTCTCTGATCTAGGCTGAATGTTTATACTGCAAGAGATTTTTTTCATGTCCTACCATTTTTCCAGGATTTTGTTTCATTTTGGAAAGTACAACAAAGATAGGGGCCTAGAAATCTGATTGCCCAGTGCTCGATTTTCAGGCACAAAATGGGTGGCTATGGGTCCAATATGTTATGCAGTGAATGCATGTTTGATGTGCACTTTAAGTGTTATATTAGGTTGAGTGCCCACTGGAAACATGCATAGGGCTCATTGAAATATGTAAAACAGGTCCTACACTGGTTATAGGATTGATTTGTGAAATTGGTATGCCTTATTTACACCTGATTCGATATTGTATCAACTTGCTCAGCAAATCATGGCGCTAACATTCGTGAAGGAGCAAAACTAAAGGAATCACCATCTCCATTCAGGTAAGTTGCTGTTTGTCCCATTAGACTATTGGTGGACTTCTGGGCCTTCCTTTGGTGATTGTCTGGAGGAGAACTGACTTCCAATTTATGGGAACAGCTTTTTGAAAGTGCAGAAGTGGTTGTTTGATTTCCACTATATTATTTGCCTCATGGGTGCTCTGCTGAATCTGCATTTGGAGTTGGAGAAGGAGGGGAAGCAGCAGCAGAAAAGACAACTCCAGAAAGCAGGAGCAGCTGGGAGAATAGTTGTCTTCAGCAACTATTCACCTGTCACAACCTGATGGGGAAGCAATGGCCGCGATTTCATCTACTGAGGCGGGCTCGGTGTGGCCGCGGTAGGTTGCGGGCAGCGACTCCGCTGCTGTCTCCATGCCAGCTTCCCCCACAACTTTCCCCTCATGGGGCTTGTTAAGCCCGCTCTGCGAGGTTCTTGGCCAATTAAAAGGAAGCGGGTCTGATGACGTCATTTGATGATGCTTCGTCATCAGCCGGTTTCTTTAAAGGGACCATATCCACATTTATTTTGGCATTTGTGCTGTCACTATTCTGTAGCATTGAAGTGCTGTCACTATTCTGCAGCATTGAAGTGCTGCAAATACTGCCAAGCACTGCACAAAAGGTGCACAGCTGCACCTAGGCTCTCCAAAGACTCCCTTCATATGCTTATACAGGGAGTCACGGCACGCAGGGAAATTCTCTTCCCTTCCAATGGGCGGAAGAGACCTCCCTAAGACACCAACGCAGCCTGGTTTCACATTGCACAGGAAGGCAAAAGCAGGGATGTCATCGGGAGGATATGGCTGCAGTGGCGCAAACCTTTCAATGATCTCAGTAGATCATGAAACGTTACTGAAAAGCCACACTCAACCACATTCTGCTGTGCCACTCATCACATCGCCATCACTCTGCCTTCCCTACCCTTATCCTGCACATCTTTACTCACACCAACTTATCTTGCAGCTCCATCCAGCCCTTTATCTACATTACTACATCCCCATCTCACCCCTCACACTCACCCTCATCCTTGTACAATCATATCAACTACAATACACAAGGGTAGGCACTTGGGTCTTTTAGCCAATGTTCATGTAAAGTTTCTGTTCATGTATTGTCAAACATTGAAATCTTTATTTTCAACACTTTGCCTTCTTGGACAGATGTGTGTGCTTCTTTGGAAGTGGCTTAGTGAGTTGTAGTGAATGGTGAGATAAAACGGTACTCTCTGCAATGGCGATGAGTGTGAAAGGAATGGCTTGGGCATTGTAGGGTGGTGTGAGGTGATGCCAACCTGGCGCATCATGTGGCAGCCAGGGTGTACAGTGTCAAGTTGAAGTAAATTTGGCCATGGTGAGGGTATCCGGGCAGCAATGTGGTGATGCCCTATGTCCTGTGCAGTATCAGGAGATTGCGGAGAAGGTTGGTGTTGTTGTTGGTGATGCTGGTGTGCCGAGTGATGTTCATGTTGGGGCTGATCATGGTGGGATTCTGAGGACCAAGGTGAGATTTTTTTCAAGGGCACCGATGCTTCTGGAATAGATGGCAGCAGAAGCTGAAATGACAGAAGTTATCTGTCAATGGTGAGAGAGGTTGCTCCAAGGAGGTGACACTGGATAGTTTACTCCAAACATTTCCAACCTCCCTAAAGTTGAAAAGTGTGTTCCAAATCCTGAAGGCTCCAGCTTCTAACATTAGACAGTGAACAGGTGTGAAATGGTAGCTTTTATACTACTTTTGCAGCTGTCACCTATTCAGAGGAAAGGAGAAATTGAAAAACCCGACCTAGTTACCTGACGTTATCCCCGAGCGTCATGAAACTTGTCAAAAAGCTGGAAAAATGGTAAAATGCTATTTGAATTGGCTCACCTGATGCTTAGTGCTGGGTCTGTAAAGTACAGGCAGACCCGGCACTTGGGAAACTTACATGAAGGCAGGTTCACAGCAGGATACCGCCCCACTGTCAATCTTTTAGATTTTGACAGTGGACCCACTTCCGAACCCACCCTCTGAGCGGTGGCAACATTTTGGCCAATGTGCGAGGTGCCTGCACTTCACCAGGGAGTCTGTAACTTAGCCATGTCACAAATTGCAGCCCCAACCAAAGCTCCAAACTAAGACATAAACAGCAATGCCTGTGTCTGTTATGATGACTGTGTCCACTTCTATGCTCCAGGCTGCAACCATTGCCATCAGCGACATCACTCTGTTCACCGTCCACTTCTGCATAAGGAAGGTGACCAAAGGTCTCTATTACGGGAGGGACAAATACATCTTCCTCATGGACTAATTAAAGCAAGACAAAAGAGCAAGACCTTCTCCACAATCTCCTGATGCTGCACAGGACATAGGGCTTTGCATGGATTAAACATAAGAATTAGGAACAGGAGTAGGCCATCTAGCTCCTCAAGCCTGCTCCGCCATTCAATAAGATCATGGCTGATCTGGCCGTAGACTCAGCTCCACTTACCCGCCCTCTCCCCGTAACCCTTAATTCCCTTATTGGTTAAAAATCTGAATGTATTCAAGTCACAGATAATGAGCTAGCCTCAACTGCTTCCTTGGGCAGAGAATTCCACAGATTCACAACCCTCTGGGAGAAGAAATGAAGGCTTCCCAAGGGTGCAAGAGGCAATTGACTTCACACACATTGCCCAGCATCCCCACATGATGCGCCTGGCATCCATATGACCAGAAAGGGACACCACATCCTCGTCCAGTTCTTTTGCTCAAACAGGCAGTGGATAAGACATAGATAGCAATGTTATCTGCAAGTGTGACCCTGTCACTTTAATTCTCCACTCCCACACTGATATCTCCATCCTCGGACTCCTCCACTGTTCTAATGAAGCACAACGCAACTTTGAGGAACAGCACCTCATCTTTCGTTTAGGCACTTTATAGCCTTCTGGACTCAACATGGAGTTCAACAGTTTCAAAGCATAACCTTTGGCTATGTTTGGCATCCTTTCCCTATCCCCGCCCCCCACCCTCGCCATTCTTATGTTTTTTTTTCTCTTTGTCTATAATGGCAGCAGGTCATTACTATGCCATTCATATCCTATTTCACCTTTTTCTAACCTCTATCATTACCATTGCGAGAGGGATGGAGTACAAAAGCAGGGAGATCCTGCTGCAACTGTACAGGCTATTGGTGAGGCCGCACCTGGAGTACTGCGTGCAGTTTTGGTCACCTTACTTAAGGAAGGATATACTAGCTTTGGAGGGGTTACAGAGACGATTCACGAGGCTGATTCCAGAGATGAGGGGGCTACCTTATGATGATAGATTGAGTAGACTGGGTCTTTACTCGTTGGAGTTCAGAAGGATGAGGGGTGATCTTATAGAAACATTTAAAATAATGAAAGGGATAGACAAGATGGAGGCAGAGAGGTTGTTTCCACTGGTCGGGGAGACTCAAACTCGGGGGCACAGCCTCAAACTACGGGGGAGTCAATTTAAAACCGAGTTGAGAAGGAATTTCTTCTCCAAGAGGGTTGTGAATCTGTGGAATTCTCTGCCCAAGGAAGCAGTTGAGGCTAGCTCATTGAATGTATTCAAATCACAGATAGATAGATTTTTAACCAATAAGGGAATTAAGGGTTATGGGGAGCGGGCGGGTAAGTGGTGCTGAGTCCACGGCCAGATCAGCCATGATCTTTTTGAATGGCGGAGCAGGCTCGAGGGGCTAGATGGCCTACTCCTGTTCCTAGTTCTTATGTTCTTATACCATTTCAATTTAGCCCATCGTCCCTTATGTCTCTCTAATCACTCCTGTCTTCCATAGACCTTCCCTTTTATTCTTCCTTGCCCTCCCTCTTTCAATTGTTAAGAATGTGCTCTTTTCAAACATTCGGCAATTCTGACGAAGGGTCGTCAACCCGAAACGTTAACTCTGTTTTTCTCTCCACAGATGCTGCCTGACCCATTGAGATTTCCAGCATTCTCTTTTTTTCAGATTCCAGCATCCGCAGTATTTTGCTTTTGTATTGGTGAATAATGCAGGTCTGTGCCCGGTTTTCTGCCAGAAGCCATGATGCCTTCATCCTGTGCCAGTCCTCTATCACAGCTCCATTTCACCCAGACTGTCAGATTAGAAGCTAGTTCTTTGGAGACAAGTTATATCCTTTTAATACATGGCTCTTGACTCTGTTCAAGAACTTGAGCACAGACGCCGAGCTGGATTACAATGAGAGCCAAGCTGCCACAAGAAACCTCAGAGAAGACAATCCGCGTACTCAAACAACTGTACCACTGCCTGGCTCGCTCTGGAGGAGCTCTGCACCCCTGACTGTTTCTCCAAATTTGTAGCAGTGTCCGCCAGAGGGCTCAGTCATTACCATTACCCAGTCAGGGAGAAGAATAGCAGGAACAGAAGGAAGTGCAGGAACAGCATTGGCAAACAGCTACCCGAAATCTCAGACAACAACTGACCGATGAGTGTATCAGTTGAATTATCTCTCCCTTTGTCAAATACATCAACAGTCCTGCCATCCATATAATTATGGTCCTTACAACCACCAACTGAATACCCTTGTACAAGTTCCCCTGTTCTATGCGAAACCTACATGAAAGTTGAACCTGTATTCCCCATGCTCTCAGCACTTGAGCATAAGCTCGCTGGCAGGCTGTCCAGTGCACTAAGCATTTCCTGGTGCACGACCATCAGCCTTCTTCTGATTCCTGGGCCCTCTAAATCACAATAAACTAAGAATCGTCCTGTGCAAAGTCCTAGTGCCTGTCTTGTGCCACATTTAACTATTTTACTGCTCCTATGAAGTGTGATCTCCAGAGGCTACAGCATTGGAGGTGGAAGGCTGCTGAGCACCCATTGTGGACACTTCAGATGGCCATGATGGACAACCTGGAGCTTCTCTAGCCTTTCAGCCTGCAGCATCTTTGCATCGCCAGATGCAGTCTAGCCTAGCTGGCTGTATGATGTTAGTAAAGTCAATGATGGAGAGGGTGATGGGGGATCAGACATGATGTCATCCTGAGAGAAGACAGCAAGTCTCTCTCCCATGCAGTCTACAATACTCTCATGGGGCAGCGCCGCAACACTCCCATTGCTCTGCATGACAACAGATGTTCTAGAAGCCCCTTTCCAGCCCCAGAGCCGAGATTACATCAGTTGGAGCTCTATAGCAGCAGTCTTATCTGCCATGGAAGCTGTCAGAGCTGCCATCAGAGGCTCAATCATTGCAGGTCCCACTGCAGTGTTCGTGGAGTTGACCACTCGCTCCAAGGTTACATGCATGGTCTCGTTGCCCCGTGTGATGACCCAACACAAATTCCTTCATGCTCTCTGCCATTGTGCGCATGCTCACAGCAGGCATCCCAGTGCACTTAGCAGTTCCTGAGCTATAGCCTTTAGCCTTCTTCTGTAGTCTGGGACCACGAGGTCTGCATCTGAGTCCTCTGCAACAGGGCTAGGAAGTGAGGTTGCCCTCCAGCAAGCTGGTTTATGTGCCATGTTGTCCCTCCACCTTAGTTTATGTGCATTTGTGCTCAGTGATTCACCGTGTGAAGATCCCTCTAGCCTCTAAAGTATACATGGTGCCAAACTCTGAACTAGAGCTTTCTATGGTAGGTCGAGTGACAATGCATCTTCATGGGTGCTGCCCTCCTCTTCCTCTGCTCTCTCAGGGCACACTACATTTTCTCCATCTGAAATGAAAGAGAGGGACAAGGGATAGCTTTTAGTGTCAAGGGTAAGCAGAGAGAGATGAATGGCTGCTTAAAGCAGCTGCACTTCGTCATGCAGAGTGTATAGGGTAAGATAGTATCGAGAAGGGAAAGAACGGTTAAGATTCCAATGCTCTCCTACTGGCCCCCCATCCTGCAGATCAGCAAACTTCAGCTCATTGAAAAAGGTGCTGCCCATAATCTACCCCACATTGCATCCTAGTCTCCCAATGACTCAAATTTAAAATTCTCATCCTTATTTTTAATTTCCTCTATGGCCTCACTCCTCCTTATAAGAACATAAGAACATAAGAAATAGGAGCAGAAGTAGGCCATATGGTCCCTCGAGCCTGCTCCACCATTTAATACGTTCATGGTGATCCGGTCATGGACTGAGGTCCACTTCGCTGCATGCTGCCCATAACCCCTTATTCCCTTATCGGTTAAGAAACTGTCTATCTCTGTCTTAAATGTATTCAGTGTCCCAGCTTCCAAAGCTCTCTGAGGCAGCGAATTTCACAGATTTACAACCCTCTGAGAGAAGATATTATTCCTCATCTCAGTTTTAAATGGACGGCTCCTTATTCTAAGATTATGCCCCCTAGTTCTAGTTTCCCCCATCAGTGGAAACATCCTCTCTGCATCCACCTTGTCAAGCCCCCTCATAATCTTAAATGTTTTGATAAGATCACCTGAATTCCAATGAGTAGAGGCCTAACATATTCAACCTTTCCTCATAAGTCAACCCCCTCATCTCCGGAATCAACCTAGTGAACCTTCTCTGAACTGCTTCCAAAGCAAGTATATCCTTTCGTAAATATAGAAACCAAAACTGGACGCAGTATTCCAGGTGTGGTCTCACCAATACCCCTGTATAACTGTAGCAAGACTTCCCTGCTTTTATACTCCATCTTCTTTGCAATAAAGGCCAAGCTTTCATGGCCTTCCTGATCACTTGCTGTACCTGCATACTAACCTTTTGTATTTCATGCACAAGTACCCCCAGGTCCCGCTGTACTGTAGCACTTTGCAATTTTTCTCCATTTAAATAACAACTTGCTCTTTGATTTTTTTTTTCTGCCAAAGTGCATGACCTCACACATTCCAACCTTATACTCCATCTGCCAAATGTTGCCCACTCAATTAGCCTGTCTATGTCCTTTTGCAGATTTTTTTGTGTCCTCCTCACACATTACTTTTCCTCCCACCTTTGTATCGTCAGCAAACTTGGCTATGTTACACTTGATCCTTTCTTCCAAGTCGTTAATATAGATTGTAAATCGTTGGGGTCCCAGCACTGATCCCTGCGGCACCCCACTAGTTACCTCTGTGACCCCCTCCTTTCACCACAACCCTGCCTTCAGCTGGGTCTGTGGAATTTCCTCCCTAAACCCCTCTGCCGTTCACCTCCCTTCTTTCCTTTAAGATTCTCCTTAATATCGGTCTCTGGTCAATCTTTGGGCACTCCTCCTGATCGCTCCTCCTTTGAATCAGCAGTCATTTTTTTTCTCACACTTCTGTGAAGGGCCTTGCAGCATTTTTGTATGTCATAGGTACAGTATAAAAATGCATATTGGTGTTCTTGGCTACACTTCAAAAGTAATTCATTGGAATGTCCTGAAGATGTGAAAGACACTATATAAATGCAAGGTTTTTTTTAGCATCCATCACTGCAGTTCAGGTGAGGATCACTAACGAATGAATTATTTGCTATTCTGGTCATACCTGAGGTGACCTCACATTGCATAATCAACACTTTCACCGAAATAAACATTAATACAGTAAGAAAAATAGGTTGACTTCTTTACAATATTTCGCATGCCTGACACAAGACTCTCAAAGCAAGCACTCTAATTGGAACTCCGACACGGCAAGCGAGCCCAAGGTGGGCAGAGGAAACGTTTCAAGGACACCCTCAAAGCCCCCTTGATAAAATGCAACATCCCCACCGACACCCTGACCAAAGACCAACCTAGGTAGAGGAAGAGCATCCGGGAGGGCGCTGAGCTCCTTGAGTCTCGTCGCCGAGAGGATGCAGAAAACAGGCGCAGGCAGCGGAAGGAGCATGCGGCAAACCAGTCCCACCCACCCTTTTCTTCAATAACTGGCTGTCCCACCTGTGACAGAGACTGTGGTTCCCGTATTGGACTGTTCAGTCACCCAAGAACTTTTAGAGTGGAAGCAAGTCTTCCTCGATTTTGAGGGATGGCCTATGATGATGATGATTTATGTCCCTAGACATATTGAAGCCTTAATGAGTATTCAATCAGGTCAGATTTAAATGTACAGTTATTTGATACAGTAAAGCTTATTCAGTATCCCATATACAAAAGAAAACATTGATAACTTTCTGCTAATTTTTCTGAGATTCATCTTGTTTTGGTGCTATAAAAAGAGCATTGTCTCCAATCCTCTCCTGAAACCATTGACTCTTGCAGATGTAGGATTCCACAGCTACTAGTCATATTCCGGTACTTTCTTTACCTGGCCATTTACCATGTTTGAGCCTCGGCACGGAATAGTGACAGGTTATTCAACTATAGGAGGGACCACCCCTCAGCTTAACCCTGTTCTTACCAGACATCCACCTATGCTAGCTTTATGGGAGAGGGTCACAGGATAGCAATTAATAGTAGGAATAAGGATATTTGCTCTCACCCTAGCCCAGAGGCACTGAACCTAACTGTAATCCTGACTGCTGCCTGTTTAACCAGATAGACCAGGAACTAAACCCACTAGGCTAGTGCAGTACTTGATAAGACTCCATATGATATCTATGTCTTCTAGATCAAACTACTTTAAGGAGGCGTTAATCCAAAATTAACTATTTATGAATGCCTATTGATTATTTTCAATACATTTCAAGAATGCATATAGATGGTTGACAGTGAATTACAAAATAATAAATTCAATCAATTGGTTCTTGTGAAGCTGTAAACCATTAGAGTGAAACTAAACAAGTTTAGTAGTAAAACAAAATTCAGTATTGGTGTCACAAAGTTTGAATTGCTCACTTTATTTACATAAAAATAGAAACATAGGAACAGGAGTAGGCCATTCAGCCTCTCGAGCCTATTTTGCCATTCAATGAGGTCGTGGAAGATAGTGAGACCGAAATTCAGGGTCTCAGTGCACGTTTGTGGCAGCCATTCCTAAAAATCAAATGGCCGCCACTTTGGGGTCAACAAGCTGACCCGACCTAAATTCAGGTTGGGGATTTTTCGGACTGGACCCCAAGTGGTATCACTGCCAAAAAAAATCAATAAAAGTGACTGCAGGTAGGCAGTGTGGCCGCCCTTAAAGGAGAGCGCCACTGCCTCGGCCGCAGCACAAGAATTTTTGCCAGCCGACCTTGCGGCAAAATACTGGCCCCTGGGTTCGCCTGGGCCGCCAATGGGCAGCCTGGCACCCCCCCTTGGGTGTCAGGCCACTGGTCTGGCCGAAACCCTTCCTGGTGGCCCAGTGGCCAAAGTTTAAAAAATGATCGCATCTCTCCCCTTTAACGGGAGGGAGAGAGCGTGATGACGTCAAAGCACATGTACGTCACCACGCTGATTGACAGTGGCGGGCGGGCCTTCCGACCCATTTTCAGCCAGTCAGCCTGGATTTGAGTCTAAGGCCCGCCCCCATTATGATCTATTTCATGTAGGACTTTGAAAAAAATTCAAAGTCCTGAAAATGAATCTATTCACCACACCAAGAGTTCCAGCGGTGAGTAACAGCTAAAAACTCATAGTTGCGTCAGATGAATTTCAGCCCCAATATTTTCTGGCCAGAACAGCAAATGGGTTTGTTTCCTTGCTATGAAAGAAACAGCTTTAGTTCCATTGTATAGATTTTGTACATAATACAGCCACATGAAATGTGCACATCCTCTAAGATTATTCAATATGGTATTTGGGATGTTTTCTCTTTTGATAATTTCTACATATGTATCAAGTAGAAGTATCATTTTTAGCTGAAAATGTAGCAAAAGCTGAAGATTAAAACAATGAAATTGTAACAATTAGCATCTTGAAAAAGGTAAGTGCAGCTTAGCTTCATTAGCCAAGGTGTTTTGTTGAACTCAATGTGCGACAAAAGTGAATGAACATTGTTGAATAGACAGGCTTTCAAAAGTAATGGAAATGTTTCTATTTATGTTAACTCAATGGAACAGATCTTGCGAGAGTGTGCTTTCATCTGCATCCTTTAACTCAAAATCATTTTGCGCGGTAACTTACTGGAAGTGCGAGCTGATAACGGCGTGGCGAGGGTAATGGGGCATCTGGAACCTCAGTGAATAGTGGGATCAATGGTCTATCTCCTTAACCAATGAGATTTAAGGAATTGAGAAAGAAACAGAGGAATGACTGAGAAGGTGGGTGAATTTGAGTCAAATCCAGTACAGAAAGAAAGAAAGAGTGGGAAAGAAAGATTGGACTAAGAGGAAAAGAAAATCAAAAAGAAAAAGAAAAACATTTTAAAATTCAACGTTTGACATTTTTAAAATCTCAAACTGTACATTGAACAAATAAAACTCCACACTTCGGCTCCAATGAAATTAGTTCACTTTCTGTGTCAGAAAGGCTGATTGGCAGTCATTAACAATTATCACATCGTTAAAAAGGTGCTTACGCTATTAATTACTAGATTTAACTTTCTGTGTCAAGTTTAATGGACAATTAATGTGTAAATGCAACAAAGTCATGAAACGCATAGGCACGTTAAGAGCGGGATGACATTTTTGCAAAACTTGTGGCAATTCGCAATACACACGGTATCTTTTTCACCATAATTTGCTGGCCGATTTGCACAATAATAATGGAGTATGTCTTTCACATGCCATTAATTTTCAGCAAATTCAGGCTCATTACTTTTAATCAAATGATTCTTGTAAAGCTTAAGAGTGGAACAAAAAATATTTAGCAATGAATCAATATTCCATATTGGTGTCACAAAATTTGAATTGCTTATTTCATTTACATAAAGGTTAGGTAGTGTCATCTGGTCAGAACAACGATTAGTTTTGTATACATACATATGTGAATTGTATATATGAACCAAGTATGATTACATTTATCTGAAATCTCATTTAAAGAGCAAACAGTAGTATTATTTTTAGAATGTAGCAAAAAACTGGAGAGTGAAACAATGAAAATATTAAATGGTAGCAATTAGCATCTTGAAAATCTTAAGTGCAGCTTAACTTCATAAATCAAGGTGTGCTGTTGACCTCAATGTGTGATAAAAGTAAATTAAAAATAGTTGAAAAGACAGGATTTCTGAAGTAATGAAAAATGTCTTTGATGTTAACTCAATGGCCCCGATACTCAAGGGAGGGTGCAGAATATGCCGAAATTGCTCAAAGAACCCGGCAAGGCCAGGAACACGGAGATCCTTTCGACCTTTAAGAGCAGGACCTCATTTTCATTTTTTGAATCCATTATCCACTTGGCAGCGGCCAAATGGATAGCCTGTACGGCAGCCAGGAGGAAAAGGCAGCGGCAGGAGGCTGTAGCCAGGGACACTTGGGAATGGTCCCCTGCAATCAACAGGGAGGAAAGTCAGTCATTGCAGCAGGGAGTCGTGGGGAAGTTGGCCATGGGCGCGGTGGAGGAAGGGGAAGGTCGGATGTCGGGACTGAAGAGAGAGTCCACGATTGGTGGGGGAGGCCAAAGGCTTCCTTCAGGGGCTGGGGCAGGGAAAACACTCCTGGTCCATATGGAGTACTAGAAAAGGCACTTACTTTGTTGAACCAGCAGCTCCTGCCTCCTTTTACTGCAGGGTTTCCCAACCCCTGGGAAACCCATGCAGCAGCAGTGAATTTTAAATTGGGCTCCCAATTGCATTATTGCAGCCTGATATGTTAAAGACGTATCCATTTTTCTTGTCTTATCGCACTCCTATGATGTGCCTTGGAACATTTTACTACGTTAAAGGTGCTATATAAATACAAATTGTTGTTGCAATCTGCCTCTCTACAGCGACACTCAGGTCACCACGATATGCACCTCCATATAAACGGCAACATTCACACGCGAGTCGGGTCAGGGTCACATTTAGTTCATTTGACAGTTTAATCCAACCCTCTCCTGCCTGCAGTGGAGGTGTAATTATTAAGTCCAATGCCTCCTTCAAGTCAGCCTTCCTAAAATCAACAGATACTATCAATTTTTCTTACTTTTCAAAACACATTTTTGACTTATTTGGTGAAAGAAAAGGCTTGGATTCATTTAACATTTATCACATTTCCTTGAAACATCCCAAAGTGCTTAAAATATCTTGAAATGCACTGCCTGTTATATAGAAGAATAACTTTTTTATTTAAATAGCACCTTTCACAACCTTAGAATGTCCCCAAGCGCTTTACAGCCAATTAAGTAGTTTCTGAAGTGTAGTCACTGTTGTAATGGAGGAAACATGGCAGACAACTTGCGCACAGCAAAGTCCTACAAAAAGCAATGAGAAAATGATCAGATAATCTGTTTTTTAGTGATGTTGGTTGAAGGATAAATACTGGTTGGGACACTGGGGAGAACTCCCTTGCTCTTCTTTGAATATTGGCATTGGATTTTTTACATCCACCTAAGAGGATAGACGGGGCCTCGCTTTAACGTCTCACCTCAGACAGTGCAGTGCACCCTTAATACTGTCAGTCTGAATTATGTGCTCACATCTCTAGAGTGGGACTTGAACCCATAACCTTATGATTTAGAAGCAAGAGTGTTACCACTGAGCCAAGGTTGACACCAAATGTAGCAGTTATTTTGCACACAGGAAGATCCCACAAAAAGCAAAGAGATTAATTTTACCTATTTTTTTACTTGTATTGTTTGAGAGAGGAATGTTAGTCAGGAAACCAGTATAAGTCACTGCCATTCTTCAAGCAACACAATGGGATCTTTATTGCTCATCTGAATCACGACAGGGTCACAATTTAAAGTCTTGTTCAAAGACAGCCAACAATTTAGCACTCACTCAGTTCTGCATTGGCATGTCAGTCTGGAGTAAGTTTTCAACCCACAGTTTTAACTCCGTGATAAAATAAACTGACATTTGTACTGATTAAGATAAGAAATGTCAGTGATGGGGAATGGACAACTTTTCTAATATTTGGTGCTCATTGTCAGTATCAAGTGCTCCCAGGATAGGTAAGCTTAGACAGCTGCAGAATAAAGGTCTCTTTACTCTATGCCAACAATGTACCTTAGCCCTAACCTCAAAAGAGCACAAACTACTGCACAGCGCGATATATTCCATTTCCTCATCAACTTCTTGAAGCAAAACTCTCCATTTAGTGGCAATTTGCTCTAGATTATTGATTCGTAAAATAAGATCATGACTACCAAAAATGTGTTGAGACTAATCCAAATTACTTTCACTTTGAATCTTTACAACCATTAGCGAAAGGAGGCTTTTATCCCGTCTGTCTTGGTCAGAAATCGAAGTGTGCTAACCAATATGTAAGTGTTCATACAGAGCTGGTGAGGTTTTCACGGAGCTTTTTTTTTTGTGTGTATAAACCCAGAACTTGTTTGGATTGTACATCTGAAATTTACTGTACCATTCCAAGTTTAAATAAAATTAAGAATGTTATTTACAATTCTTTATAGCTATTACTCTCTTTAAAAAATACTCTCCGATACTTCTGTTGTCACTGATACTTGATGTACCACTTTTTAAGAATATTGTATTCAAAATGCTATTTAAAAAAAATGTTGTACAGCTTTGAGTTACAACTTTGTATTTTCTATATACATTAAAAGACAGGTGCAAGGTTCAATAGTTTCACCTTCAAAAGAAAATGCTGATTATACCAGCAAATAGTTCTCTGTAAAATTGTTCTTGGAGGAGCAGATTCTCTCTGCCAAGCAACCTCAAGGAAATATGTTCTTAGCAACTTAGCAACTATGGGCACTGTTCATGAGATGCTGCCCTTTAAATGAGCCTGCTGCCTAGTGTAGAGTTGCTAGCTGACTGCAAAGCTGTCAACATTGGGAAAATATCAGGAATTAGATTTTTAGTCAAAAGAGTGAGCTAGATCTTAGCCCATTCAAACACCTGAAGGTGCCTATTTTTAAATAGTGACACATCAAAATAAATTACAGATTTAGATCAATACTAATAAACCTCCCATGACCTGTATCTGTGCTTAAACATGCCAGCTTGGTTTTTGAGTGGTGTGACTGGAAATTTATAAAATGCAAACCAGAAACTAAGGTATTTATGGGAAGGTTGCAGGGGAGTACAGGAGGCTGGAGAAAACCAGCAGCAGAAGACCGCAACCGGGGACCCTTGGGGATGGTCCCTGACAATCGGGAGGGGAGCAGACTGCAGATCATGAATTAGAGGGAGTCGGCCGTTATTGCGGGCTGCAGATCAGGACTTGGGGGGGGGGGGGGGGGGGGGGATGGGGAGGCGAGGGAGGGGAAGGACGCAACAGCCATGATCACAGGCTGACAATCGAAGCTGGTATGGGGCGGTCGGCCATGATCGCAAGCTGCAGATCAGGGTTTATGGGAATGGAGTCAGTCGTGATCGCTAGCTGAAGATCAGGACTTTGGGGCGGGGTGGTGGCCATGATTGCGGGTTGTAGGTCGGGGTTTGTGGGGGTGCGTGGTGGTAGCCATGATCACGGGCTGCAGATCGGGGCTTGAGTGGGCGGGGGGGGCAGCACAGTTAGAGAGAAGCAGATTGACAAAAGGCTGAAGGATTCCTTGAGGGGCCAGGGGAGCACTCCTGCTTCTCCTGGTTCACAAGGAGTGCTATAAAAAGCACTTACCTTCTGGAGTTGGCAGCTCCCGCCTCCCTTTCAATGTCAGGTTTACTGAGCTTTGGGAAACCCAGCCAGCAGCAGTTAAATTTAAACCAGGGCCCCAACTGCATATATGAGCCTGATTTACATACATTAATGATGTGTCTCGTCTCTCCAAGACGAGACATATGCTGCCTCGCTACCCGCCACTGAATAATGGTGGTAGGCACGTACAAGTTGGGATGGGATTGTGTTTTTTAGGGTTTAACCGCCACCCTGCACCCACCGCCCCCCCCCTCCCCCCCATCCCGGACTGCTTCTTATCCGTCGTGGAGGGGTTAATATTTCGGCCAAAAAGTCTGATTTTTAAACAGAAGTTCATGATGATATTGAGCCATTAGTTCTAAAGGTTATCAAAGATCATAAAGGAGAGACAATGGAAGCCATTCAGCCGATCTAGCACAGTCTTCCATAGAAACTTACAATACCCCCCTCCTCATGGCAGCATCAAACTGTCTGTTAAATGGTTCGAGAGTTCTTACCCAGTACTCTACCCAGAAAATCATTTTGGGCATTAATCACTGTGTGAAAAGCTGCTTCTAGATATTTATTCTGAATTTGCCTTTAACCAATTTGTACCTATGTCCACTTGTCCTACAGTTATGGTTTAACTTGAATTAGTACTGAAGATTAACCTTTTCTACTTCACTTGGTACCCTGTATCTCAAACACATGTGCTTTCAAGTTTGGAGAGTCCAAGTTTTTCTAACCTTTCCTTGTAACTCAGTCCTCTGATACCAGGGAACAGCTTTGTCACTGCTGTCTTGTTGTGTCCTTAGATGCTCTAATAATGACTGTGATTGAAAGGCTGCATTAGAGGGAGCAGCGTGCGGCGGCGCGGCCCGGCATGCAGGAGGGCGACGGCTGTGAAGCCAGGTCGCTGATTGCAGTGCGAGCAGGCACAGCAGGAGGGGCGAAGGAGCGGCAAGAGTTTGTAGATGGAAGTGACCGCGGCCCAGGAGAAACGCGAGTCTGGGGCCCAGGAGAGGCGAGGGCCCAGGGGCAGCACGGGCCAGCCCACACTGCTATATATTTGCGCGCTCGGTCCGTGCAGCAGAGCTGGTCTCTAGTCGTCTGGGGTAATCCTTGCCACTGGACCAAGACCTAGCTCTGTCAAGCCTATGTGGCGGCTGGTGTGCAGCGGCCACCACACGTTAAAAAAAAATCCAAGCACAGGCATCGTCCACCCTTCAAGATGTAGTTCTGGATTTGGAATATTAGGTCCTTCATTGAAACACCTGTGAACTCATCCCTTTTTGGCGTGGAAGCAAGTCATCCTCGCTTCGAGGGACTGCATATGATGATGATGATGATGATGAATAATGACTCCAGGAGGCAATGTGTTGTACTTGAACTGTAGTGACCTTAATCCTTTATTTGTTAACTCCAGAGTGAGGATCACACCTGGTGGCCTGCCTTTTATACTAAGCCAGGCACACCTGTACATTGCTATGCCCTCTGGTGGCACACCTTGTGATAGTACCAACAGTAGCCACTGAGCCTTTACTGCAAATCGCCTCTGCATTGACTGTGCTCTGGGCTTAGCTCTATCTGGTTGACCCTTGGCAGGTCGTTCCAATCTAGGGTGAGTGGTTGGTGCAGTAGAGTGCCGGTGGTTGCTGTTTGTGTGTGTGTCCCTGACCACTCCATTCTCCGCCCCCCCACCCCCCACCACATACAGATTATGCAGGAGGCTCATTGCATTAATTTATATTCAAGTTCAGGAAAACAGGTTTGCATTACATTTGTGGTTCCGTTGTGAGACAATCACGTTATACTGGTGAGATACCTTATCGATGCAGAGACCGGTGCGTAAGGACAGACTAGTTCCAGAGCTGCTGGGTGGTGTCCCTACAGTCTGGTGGCGGCGCAGTACCCAGTGCTGGCAATGAGAACCCGGTTGGCTCGAGTTGCCTGCTCTTGGGGTCCCCAGCGTCGGGCCGGTTCACAGGTGCCTGTGACCTCCCTGTCCTTTCTTTGCGCCCTGGGTCGCTGCTGCTCCCTGAGGAGCTGTTGTCTTGCAGTGCACAGGGGACTGCTGACTCGCTGGCCTGGGCGTTGTTTGGTTTGAGATCCTGGATGGTCTCGGTTGCCTTTGGGGGAACTGTGGTGAGTGACCCTTCGTTTATGGGTATGGCCTTGGTGGCGATAGGGTCAGGGGACTGCGCTTTGGCACAGTCTGCTCTTTCAGGCTCATGGCAGTTGGTGCCACGAGCCTGTGGAACTGATCAGGGGCAGGGTATCGATAGCAGTGCCGTTGTCCTGCTGAGGTCGCTTGCTCTGCAGCTCGTGTGTTGGCTGCTTGTGGCCACGCTCCATGGTGCATGACTCTGGTCCCCGGGACGCAGGCTACAGCATTGTGTAGCTCGCTGGACCTGTGTGCTCCCGTTGGATGTCTGCCCGCTGCATTGGCTGCGTGCAGTTGAAAACCTACATCACACAACTTTTCATTACTTATGCTGGACACTTATGTGGGTCCGATCGCGATTGCGCGACTTTTCCTCGCTGGTTGCATGTACACAATTCAGATTATCACTTACACATTTTACATGATCAATTACACATTTTGTCTCTGACTTACAGTTGCTATTACATTGCTTAAGTGTGTGGAACTGTCCCTTTAATTGTAGTGGGTTGCAGGCCTCCTTTAAGAGAGCCTTGCTTGCTTTACCCCAATCCTCTTCTCCGTTTGGTACCACGTGTTGCTCCATCAGTAGTACACCTCGTGGTCTGGTCGCCACCATCTTTTTTTTCAGCGCCTCACCTCGTGGTTTGGGCAGCATCTTTCCTCCATCCACGATATCAACTGCGGTGATCCTCTTCTCCCCGAGTTCTGCCTCCGAAGCTGGGAAGTCGCCTCTGGATCCGATTTTCTTCCTCCAGAGTCCTGCCACTGGAGCCTGGAAGGTGCGTTCGGGTCGTCTCAGCTGGATCATCTCCATGCAGTCATGCTGAGCGGTCTGTGCCTCAGGTGCTGTGCTGGTCTGCTCTCCGGTGCCGGGTCCACCCTCAGGTGAGGGCTTGCTTTGCCTCTGAGCACAGAGGACGTCGATCGCTGGAGAAGTGAAGTATTCCCACTTCCAATGGATCTTCTCCATTCACCTTCTGCCGAGCAGCATTGGTCCATCACCTGCAACAATCCACAGGGATAACTTGTGCACCGCGCCATCATTGAGCACCTTTACATTTGCGCTACCAATGACTGGGATGAATTCATCGGTGTAGGTGCCTGAACCGGGACCAACTTGGGTCGTTCAGGTTGATTGTCCCATAGCCTCTCAAAGGCTTCCTGATTCATCACTGACTGGCTCGCCCCCGTGCCACTTCCATGAAGACTGGAACGCCATCTATCTCGACTTCCATCTTAAGCGGGGAACACTAGGTGGTGCAGGTAAACATGCTGTGTACCTCCCCGTGGGACTGGGCTGCCTCTCTGCCTATCAATTCATAATCTGCGCTGGATTCCTGGCCATCTGCAGACTCTTCTTCGACACAGTGAATCATATTTCTCTTACACATTCGCTGGAGGTGGCCCTTTGTGCTGCAGCCTTTGCAAACATAGTCTTTAAAGCGGCACTGGTGAGCCCTGTGATTCCCTCCGTAACGCCAGCATGGTGCTACTCGATTAGCCCCCTTCGGCGAACTCTGAGTTAACCCTGAGAGGGTTCATGCTCTACAGTCCAGCCTCTAAACGGTGCCACTCTGTGCACAGTACCTGCCGGGTTTGAGTCCTGAGGGTGAGTCATCTGCTTAGAACCGTAGGCCGAGGTCGTGAATGCCTGGCTCACGGAAATGGCCTTCTACAGTGTGACTGTGGTATCCGCCGACAGTAGCTTATGAAGAAGGCCCTCATGGCCAATTCCAATGACAAAAATGTCCCGCAGAGCTTCGTTGAGGTGGTTGCCGAACTCGCACGGTGCCGGTAGCTTTATAGCCCCATTAACCCCGATGATTGGCTCGTTGTAACTTTCATAAATGCCTACTGCTAGGCAGCCAAAGCGTCTGTCCGAAATAAGTGGTAAGCCTCTTTCTCATGCAAATCAGGGTCCTAATGACGTAGTTAGGATCCCAATAGCAATTTTAAGGGATACATATGCGAAGCTTACGTGATTGATCTACTGTTGTGTACTGGGTTCTGATCAGAAAATATGTTAAAAAATTGACGGTTTTGTGAAGCCAGAAGGACCAAGAGTACCCCTCCTGGCTTCACAAAAATATCTTGGGTCAATGCTTCGCCTAGCCTCGGCATTGTGTAGCTCCCCGATTCTGAGATCCAACTTGCAAACCTCTGTCGGCATCCCAGCCAGTTCTTAAGGCTAAAGATCAGCGAGCTGCATCAGGACACCTGTTTGGCATCCATAACTTCAATGTTCAAATGAGGTCAGGGCCTCAAAATTGCAGATAACTCTACGCCACCAGAATGAGCAGCCGGCCAGCATACACCATTGGTCGCCAGCCCAAAAGTCATAATTGATTCCAACATGCCTAAGTAATGCCAAGCAGCAATCAACAAAGCCAAAAAAGAATGCTGACCTACAAAGTTCAAACAGTAGAATGCAAGTTGGAGCTTGTGTTCTCGCCAGTCCATGAGTACTGCATCCATTTCTGGTTGCCAAGAAACAGGGAAGACGTACAAATGCTGGAGGCAGTGCAAAGAGCCATGAGGCTGATCCCTAGTGTAAAGATATGAATTATGAGGAATCCCGAGTGTAAGAGATATGAATTATGAGTTGTTATTGTTAAAAGACTGGAGAAACTTTGGCTTATTAGCCTGAAAAGGAGGTGCCCGAGAGATGACCTTATAGAAGTGTACAAGATAGTTAAGGAAATGGCAAAGGAAAATTTGGACTATCACGTTAAATTAAATTGCAAGACATGGGAGGGGCAGGTTCAAACTAGTAAAATATATATTTAAGACCGATTTCAGGAAGTTCTTCCAACCCCAAAGAGTGTTCAACAACATTTAGAAAGGACTTCTAGATAGAGTACTGGGGACAAAAACACTGGAATGTTTAAGAAAATTAGATGCTGCAATGAGAGGAATGCAGGGTCTTTCTGGGTGGATGAACTAAGATGTCTCAAATGGCTTTCCTCATCTGTAATTATTTTGCGATATGTGACCCATCCTAACTCATTCCTATATATGCTATACACCCCCCTCTCCACCATCCCCAACCCTATTCTTTTCAAATAACCTCTTCAATTGCACAGGCTTAACATTAAATACTTCAATCATTTATCCTCTAAGTCTTGCTTCTCCAATGAAAAAGCGCAAAGTCACCATGCATATCCTGATAACTGAAAGCCCCAAGACTAGGTATAATTTTGGCCATCCTCCTCTGTACTTTCTCCAACACCTTAATATTCCCTACTATATATTGTATTGTCCCATCAATACAACCTAAAATCCTATTTTCCTGCCCAATGACCTCATCACACTGCTTGTTTATCTTCAATGATTTATCAACAATGACCTATGGGATCCTTGGCTTTATTAATAGAGGAATAGAGTACAAAAGCAAAGAAGTTATGTTAAACCTTTATAAAAAAAACTGGTTAGGCCTCAGTTGGAGTATTATGTTCAATTCTGGGCACCATACTTTAGGAAGGATGTCAAGGCCTTGGAGCGGGTGCAGAAGACCTGTACTAGAATGGTACCAGGGATGAGGGGCTTCAATTATGTAGAGAGATTGAAGAAATTGGGATTGTTCTCCTTAGAGCAGAGAACGTTAAGAGGAGACCTGATAGAGGTTTTCATAATCATGAATGGTTTTAATAAGAGTAAGTAAGGAGAAACTGTTTCCAGTGGCAGAAGGGTTGGTAACCAAAGGACACAGATTCACAGTGATTGGCAAAAGAACTAGAGGCGCCATGAGGAAATCTTTTTTACACCGTGAGTTGTTGTGATCTGAATGCACTGCCTGAAAGGGTGGTGGAAGCAGATTCAATTGTAACATTCAAAAGAGAATTCGATAAATACTTAAAAGTCAAGTTATGTAACATCTACCAAGTGCCATTACACACAAATTTATCACTTCAATCAGGTTAGAGAGGTATAACACTCTATTTGTAAAGCCATGCTTGGATTCTTACTAACTTCTCACCTCTTCAAGAAATCATAAACCACACTCTTATAATTAGGGATGTTTAAAATCAGTTTTTAATGCCAATATAAAAACCTGGGTGTTTTCACTTTTTATTTTTAGCATCGGAGGGGAAAATTAGAGCCCATGAGCCCAGGGTAAACTTCGACAAAAATCAAGTTTTATTTTGAATATCACTAAACCTCAAGAAAACAAATAAGTGCTTAAATGGGTACAGTTAAGCTAAATGACAACCAACTATTTGTTACACAGTTCACAGACACCACTTTTAAGGCTTCAATGGTAGTTCCAGAAATAATGTAATATAAATTTCCTTGATCAAAAAAATATTGTTGAGCTATTTTAGCAGTAAAATAGTTATAATATTTGGGGATAGACAACACTGCAGAATATTCACTGCTAAAATTAATGTTCAAAATAGCACATTGCCATCAATTTATAAAGTCTGACTAAACTATGAAATAGTTGATGCTAAAATTTAATTTTACAGTATCTGCTATGATTGGTATATTACAATCAATTTATGAATTGTAATAATTTTGTAATAACAGTTGTAGTCATTATCCACAGCCATCCTGGCATTACTTGATTTTCAATAAGCAAACAATAAGTAACTTCAGAGAGTTTTTCTCAAATCCGGGAGGAAATCATTTTTATGAATTCACTACCCTCAAATAATCTACCAATTTATTGATAGAAATTGGTAAAAAAAAATGATATTGAAGGTCCTTGCTTATAATGCCTTACAGCATTTTCCCTACAACTGACATCAAATTAACAGGTCTATAATTCCCAGGGTCTGACTTCTTCCTTTTCTAAAATAGTGGGATCATGAGCTTTCCATCAGTCAATTTGAACTAGACCAGACCTCAAAGAACTGTTAATCAGCTGAGTCAATGGCTTGCATAATACCTCTCCCATTTACTTCAGCATTTGGGATTCAGTGTCATCAAATCCAGCAACCTGATCAACCTTCAGTGGCTAAGACCATTTCTGCATTTACATCTACAGAATCAATGTTAGGAGCATCCGTATATGCCACATCATCATTAATAGTGAAAACTGGTGCAAAGTATTTATTTAGTGCTTCAGCTATATCCAGGTCCTCAATCCTAACCTGCCCAGATAAATCTCTCAAGGACTTATATGGCTTTTCTGGTATCTAACAGAACTGAAAAAGCTTTACCACGTTAATGCTGCCTGTTCAATTCTTTTTTCTAATGGCTATTTTGCATTTAATTGTGGCTTTAGTTAACTTCAACTATATCTGATACCTGTATGTACAATCTTGCCATTTGCCTTATACCTTGTGAAATATTTATTTTTGAGGTTAATTTCCCTATTATTCCTTTATTCAGTCATTTAGATTTCAGCTTACCATATATACACTCCAATTTATCTGAAGGACATAACAAGGTTTTTCTGTCTGGGTATAGATTTGAATGGCCTTATTTTTCTTCTCCATTAGTTATTCCCACCAACCAGCACATTCCAATCTACATTCCTGAAACCTTTCTTTATACCTGAAAATTGAGCCCTTCTTAAATCTGGTGCCAATATTAAGTTATCTGCAACAGTAATTTGCCTAACCAAATGAAATCTGATGATATGACGCTAACTATTAATAAGGTTTGAGAGGTTGTTAGGACATGGAATGTCCCAGCAAGAAACAGTAGAGGGAGTAGAATCCATAATATCTTTTAAAAGCTAAGTAGATACATATCGGAGAGAAAAATAGAGTATAGGGAATAGGATGAAGTGGATTAAAAACAGAAAATGCTTTAAATCTCAGCAGGTCAGGCAGCATCTGTGGGGAGGTAGCAGAGTTAACGTTTCCGGTCGATGACCCTTCGTCAGGACGAAGTGGATAGTTCTTTCTCAGAGCTGCACAGCTACAATGATGGGCCGAATAGCGTTCTTCTGTACTTGGAATTATACGGTTCCTACATGGAGATTAGGTATCATCTAAGGAGCACTGCTACTAATTAAATCCAATAAATTACTTCCCCAACATGTTGAGTAAGAAAGAAATTCTTAACAGCATCAACAACTATCTTTGCCGTGGCACTCTATCTAATTTTGGAATAAAGTAACACACCATCATTTCTGACCAATTACCATCATAATATTCACAGTATTTTGATTGGAACAAAACTATAATACCTAACAGAATAATTGAAGTAATTGACAAGACAAAACTTCTGGGATCTAAAGCAGCCCCTAAATTCCTAGATAATTTGGCTGTACAGGACCCAAGTCTTAGTCCTTATAAAATATTTGTCAGGTTTGGAAGTCAAAAAGGTAGCAACCCTGGTGCTGAGACTCTATACTAGAGGCCATTTCCTGGGTCGTTCCTGCTTGTGATAGCACAAAGGAAGAAAGGACATTGTTCTTACTGAGGGAGTGCAAGCGTGAAGTGGACGGACTTGGTCTCTCCTCGGCGCTAGGGTGAGGAGTTTACCTGCAGAATGTGCTTCTCTCCCCCGGTGAGCTGGTGGCGGCACATCGTTCTGCGATGGCGGCTGCTCCTCGAACACTTCCAGTCGCCAAATGCATCGCAATGCCAGGCCGCACCTCCCTGGGTGGAGGCCGCTGTCCGGGTCGGCTCACGCCTGGAGTCTCGGAGCGGACCCGTTTCCTGGATACAAGCGGCTGCAGCTCGCTCGCCCGCTGGTTCCGTACCGCACCACTCCATTTAATTCTCTGAGGAACTGCAACGTCCAAGTGTGAGGTTACAGTTGCTGCTGCTGCTGCTACTCCTCATTTCAGCTGCAATTTCGTACGCTTTCCCATGCGAGGTTTGCTAATTGTGGTGTAACTCAAATAAATTCTGTGTTTCTTATTAATACACTTAGTTAACTTAAGCGTAGAACGCAAAATTGCAAAATATTTATGTGAATTAATCATTGCAATATTGTCCCAATAGAAAAACGAGGCTTTGGTGGCGAGTAGTGTACAGGTGCAAAAGGTGAACATGTAAAGAAGGCTGTTGCTTCCATCATCATCATAGGCAATCACTCGGAATCGAGGAAGACTTGCTTCCAATCAAAGTGAGTTCTCAGGTGGCTGTACGGTCCAATGCAGGATTTAGTCTCTTGTCACAGGTGGGGAGCCTGTTTTGCTGCACGCTCCTTCCGCTGTCTGCGCTTGATTTCTGCATGCTCTCGGCGGCAAGACTCGAGGTGCTCAGCGCCCTCACGGATGCTCTTTCTCCGTTTTGGGCCAGGGATCCCCAGGTGCCGGTGGGGATGTTGCACTTTATCAAGGAGGCTTTCAGGGTGTCCTTGAAACGTTTCCTCTGCCCACCTGAGGCTTGCTTGCCATGTAGGAGTTCCGAGTAGAGCGCTTGCTTAAGACGCTTTGACCTCACAAAGGCCTTTGAAACTATCACCCGCAAGGGACTATAGAGCATCCTCCAAAAGTTTGTCACTATTCTCCGCTTGCTCCACGATGACATGCAAGCCGTGATCCTGACCAACGGCTCCATCACAGACCCAATCCACGTCTGGACTGGGGTCAAGCAGGGCTGCGTCTCGCAGCAACGCTTTTCTTGATCTTTCTTGCTGCAATGCTACATCTCCCTCTCAACAAGCTCACAGCTGGAGTAGAACTAAACTATAGAACCAATGGGAACCTGTTCAACCTTTGTCGACTCCAGACTAGATCCAAGGTCATCCCATCCTGTCATCGAACTACAGTACACGGATGATGCTTACGTCTGCGCACACTCAGTGGCCGAACTCCAAGCCATCGTCAACACCTTCACCGAGGTGTATGAAAGCATAGGCCTTGCACCAAACATCCGTAAGACAAAGGTGGTCCTCCAACCTGGCCCCACAACACAGCACTGCCCCCCAGTCATCAAAATCCACGGCACGGCCTTGGACAACATGGACCATTTTCCATACCTCGAGAGCCTACTATTATAGCAATTGCAGACATCGATGATGAGGTCCAATACTGCCTCTAGTGTGCCAGCGCAGCTTTCGGTCACCGAATGAAGAGAGTGTTTGTTGCTTCCACTGGACCCGGGGTTGAAGTTCATGTCAGGTGTGTGCAGATTCTACTCGTATCTTTAAAACTTATTTTGGCACACACCCTGTGTTTTAATCTAGTTGAAGGGTCAAAGTTTACAGTTCAGGACAACACCAATATTAAAATAATGAGAGGGAAGGGGATAAGTGGGGTTAGTGATTAGGTAAGGCTAAGCAAATATAGTAAAGAGAAAATTGAGGGTGTTCAGGGATTGCATAAGTTTTGAGGTTCTAGCAAAAACAGTCTGATGAACCTTAGAAACATAGAAAATAGGTGCAGGAGTAGGCCATTCGGCCCTTCAAGCCTGCACCACCATTCAATAAGGTCATGGCTGATCATTCCCTCAGTACCCCTTTCCTGCTTTCTCTCCATACCCCTTGATCCCCTTAGCCGTAAGGGCCATATCTAACTCCCTCTTGAATATATCCAATGAATTGGTATCAACTCTCTGCAGTGGGGAATTCCACAGGTTAACCACTCTCTGAGTGAAGAAGTTTCTCCTCATCTCAGTCCTAAATGGCCTACCCCTTATCCTAAGACTGTGTCCCTTGGTTCTGGACTTCCCCAACATCGGGAGCATTCTTCCCGCATCTAACTTGTCCAGTCCCGTCAGAATCTTATATGTTTCTATGAGATCCCCTCTCATCCTTCTAAACTCCAGTGTATAAAGGCCCAGTTGATCCAGTTTCTCCTCATATGTCAGGACAGCCATCTTGGGAATCAGTCTGGTGAACCTTTGCTGCACTCCCTCAATAGCAAGAATGTCCTTCCTCAGGTTCGGAGACCAAAACTGTACACAATATTCCAGGTGAGGCCTCACCAAGGCCCTGGACAACTGCAGTAAGACCTCCCTGCTCCTATACTCAAATCCCCTAGCTATGAAGGCCAACATACCATTTGCCGCCTTCACCGCCTGCTGTATTTGCATGCCAACTTTCAATGACTGATGTACCATGACACCCAGGTCTCGTTGCACCTCCCCTTTTCCTAATCTGCCGCCATTCAGATAATATTCTGCCTTCGTGTTTTTGCCCCCAAAGTGGATAACCTCACATTTATCCACATTATACTGCATCTGCCATCTCGGAAGAGGCCCAGGAAGGTATCACATCCTCAGGAAGGGGGAAACTATCTCCAGCCAACAAGAACATGGCACTCAGGAAATGTATTTCACAATGTGCTACCACCATTCCAAAGCCTGTTGAAGGAGAGTATGTTCCCGCTCTACTTAGATCCCTGACAATGCCTTGAGGTCGGTAACACCCAAACTCACTCTGACATGGTAACATTGTGTTATATTATGCAGCTGGTGTGGATATAGATGGCAAAGTAGAACAAATCTGCTTCCCACATTGGTGCTCAACCAGCAACTCTCCACTCTACTCTGGCGATGCCACTCAGAATTGACTTGCATTCTCTGAAAGCCTTTCCACAGGAGCTTAGAGGTCAGCATCCATCTCCTGTGGTTGAGGTGGCCTTGCATGCACCTTAAGAAGGATTCATCAAATGCTCGGTCCTCTCAAAGCTTGCAGAAAGTACTTTGTCAATTTATGAATAACAAAATTGATGTAACTTTGCACTGTTTTTCTATAATGTTTTAATGTGACATTATTGCAGTAGAGGGAATAATTACTGTGGCATTTTAGACATTGTCCAAACATAAATGTAACTTAAAGCCCTTTACGTTTATCGGCCCCGGTTTTAACTCCAGGTGGATTCTTCACTCAGGCCTAAGTTAAAATTACAGTCGGGTCTCAATGATGTCACTGGGCCGCAACATGCATATGTAAAGAAGGTGTTCTTGCTGCCTGCTCAGGAGAGCAGGTTAAAATTGCAGATGTTGCAATCATGGCGACTTTCGAACAGGTCAGAGCCAGGGTGATTTTAACTGCCCACTCGCCAGGTTTCTGTTAGCAAAGTTTGAATTAAAATCGCCCCCATCATCTCAGGTTGTCATGATAATACTTACACTGATAGGCATAATTATTTTACAAAGTAAGATTTTGTTTTTATGTATTGATTTTTCTAGCTGTTGAAGTAAAAGCCTTTTATTTCTCTCACTTGTGTTTTTCTTCTTCATGCCAGTTTTGCGATCATAGTTTATATGAAAACTAGAGCGTTTAGCATGAAAGTAACAGTTCATGGAATATATGATGCTCTTTTATGCTGTAATTAATATATTTATGAAAAGGATTTTTGACTTGTGCCAATAACGGAATTATTACCATGAAAATGTTACATTTGCATCCATATGTGCAAATGAGAATAATGTACTCATTTAGTGTGATGCGTATCTATTGCAAATATTGCAGTGCACGCCAGTCATGTGTGGAACTCCTCTGTATTTGTGTATGATCCTTCTGTATTAATCAATATGATAAATAAAGTCAGTATTACTGACACATTCTAACAGATACAGAAGACTGATCACATTTCCCATAGTTCATTGTGTAGATTAAGTTCTGGTACAAATGTGACTTTAACATAGCAGAGCATGCAATTTAACCAATGTTAATCAGACCTTCCCCACCGCCAATAATTGGCTCACTTGTTGCTTTAAAGCAGTGTTTAATCTATGTTGGAATTTGCAAACCAATGTAAACACTGCCCAAACTGCCTAATCTGTAATTTACTGCATGGTGGTAAATTGGTATTAAAATTACTCCAGTTGGCCAACCTTGCCCACAGTTATAAACCCTTGAATATATTAGCTGTGCATGTTGATTCAGGTTTCTCACACATTTGGGCTCGATATTCAACAAAAACTAATTTATAAACTGCTCGGCACATAAAAGAATGTATGAATGTTTTACAAGGAGGACATTGAGCAGGAAGTGAATAAATTTTGACGAGCTAAGACCCAACCCAATACACAGTCAAAGAAGTAGGGGGCTAGAAATCAAATCGCTCCAAAAACACTCCTCATACCTTATGCTCATCAGAGGGCGAGATCATATACTAGCTCTGCTGTAGAGAACTCTGATGCAGATATTGAGGACCTTGGCTACAAAAGGAGGCTAATGGGCATACACTAGGAAATGCTAAGTGCACAGAACAACCTGCCAGCGAATTTGTGCTCAATGGCGGAGAAAATGGAATAGTACAGATTCAACTTGTGTTTGGGTTTCGCATAGTACAATGTTATTGAGATGATGGTTGTAAGGATCATGGTTATGGGGTTACATGCCCCCATCTCAGTCCCACTATGCCCATTTTGACTTTGGCCTTTTATACTACTCCAATTGAAACAATTAAAGTTACATGCTCTGTTGAAGATTTTGTTCATGGGAATAAAACTTATTTTTTTGCAGGAGAGAGCAATTTCAGATAACATTTTTGTTTATGTATGCAAGATCAACAAACACCTGATTTTTCTATTATACATTGCAATGTTCTGGAAGTAATATTGATTTTAGCTCCTATTTTTTCTGTGGCAGGAGAGGCTGATGTCTCGGGGAAGATATGGTTTGGTGCTTGGGGTGGGGATCCTCTGTCAGAACACTGTGCTGGTGGAGCAATCTGCACCCTTAGTGTCGGCCTGCTTTTTGCTTCTCCCTGGTCCTTGGGCTGCTGCAACCTGTTCTGATTTGCCAACTTCTCCTGTTTCCATTACTATCTGCCTTACCTCTCATTCCCTCAGCTATTCACACATTCTGTGGGGTGGAAATTTGGCACCGCCCTATTTGAGGCAGTAACCCTGGCTGATTGGTAATTACCGCCGTCTGTCGCAAAATTCGGTTTTACCGCCTAAAGAGGGGATTGGAGCAGTAAATCAGGCATTACACGTGACTCTTGAGGCGCTAAACGGCGGTAAGTGGGGCGGTAAGATCAGGGCAGTGTTCTGCATTTGGAGCTGTGCAAAAGACATACTGGTGCCATTTGGATTCAGTTGAGGCGGTGATATGATGCGGCACTGCCTATTGCTTATCATCGCTTCCTGCACACTTACTGAAAGGTCAAAGATGGCAGAGGCGAGAGGTCATCAGCACGCGGACTGGTTCTCCAATGCTGCCATACGGTCAGATACTGGCAGGAGGCCACAGCCACAGATGTTTCACCGATTGTGGAGGGAGGTGGCACAGAGCGTGTCTGCGAGGAACACGGTGCTCAGGATAGCCACGCAATGCAGAAAGAAGTTCAACGACCTGACGGATCGTCAGGGTATCTTTTACATTAACCTTAGTATGCCAAGCTCTGAGCACAATATATAGTGAGTGCAGACTCTCCTCAATCAGTATGTGTAGGACCCCATGCTGTTAGTCGGTGAGCAGCCTCAACCACACCATGGATCTGCATGCGCAGTTAACCTTCCTGCTCCGCTGTTGAGACCCACCCCTGGTCTTGTTACCTTCTCAGTCTTCAGATGCGTGTGGAAGACGGTAGCATCACGTTAACTCTTAAGTGCTGGCCTCCAAATCCTAGCATTACCACTGCATTAACCAGCTGAAGCAATGGGAAACCAACATGTTTTTCTTTAAAGTGCTCACTGTTGGCTTGACTGTTGTGCTTTGCTAGCCACATGAATAGGTTGTAGACACCAAGTTGCTGGAGAAATATCACCAACGATGTCTCCGCAAGATCCTACAAATCCCCTGGGAGGGCAGATGCACCAACGTCAGTGTCCTCATTCAGGCTAACATCCCCAGCATTGAAGCACTGACCACACTCGATCAGCTCCGCTGGGCAGGCCACATCGTCCGCTTGCCAGACATGAGACTCCCAAAGTAAGTGCTCTATTCTGAGCTCCTTCACGGCAAACGAGCTAAAGGTGGGCAGCGGAAACACTTCAAGGACACTTTCAAAGCCGCCCTGATAAAGTGCGACATCCCCACTGACATCTGGGAGTCCCTGGCCCAAGACCGCCCTAAGTGGAGGAAGTACATCCGAGAGGGCGCAGAGCACCTCGAGTCTCAATGCCGAGAGCATGCAGAAATCAAGCGCAGGCAGCGGAAAGAGCGTGCAGCAAACCAGTCCCACCCACCCCTCCCCTCAACGACTATCTGTCCCACCTGTGACAGAGTCTGTGGCTCTCGTATTGAACTATTCAGCCACCAAAGAACTCACTTCAGGAGTGGAAGCAAGTCTTCCTCGATCCTGAGGGACAGCCTATGATGATGATGATGGGAATAGGTTGCTGATATCTTATTTAAATTAAATGTAACCTAGATTCTTAGTGGGCCCATTTCTTTCTCAGTTCAGCCTTCTTGCTAGAGGGATTTGTGATGTTTTTATTTATTTTCCTGACCAAGGGTAAAATTCCCTCTACAATTTGAACAATATAACTTAATCAAACCGTAGGCTAATTCTTCTAACACTGTACCACTGTAGTGCGCGCAGCTATTCTGAGTGACATCGACATCTGAAGACTCCCATACAGTAACATCTAGTCAACTATGCAAGACACTTTGGACAGATGAATAGAAGCACACTAACTCAGACGTTCTGTTTCTTCTTGAAGATCAAGCTGGCACACAACCGCCACGAATCAATGCAGACCAGAGGCGGGGACCCTAACCTTCAGGATCTCAGTGAGGAGGAGGAATGCATATTGGCCCTCATGCGTGCACAAGTGGGTGCGGTGGAGGTGGGCGAGTCCGAGCCCCCTGGGGACAGTGATAGAATGTTGAGGACCTTTGCATCTTCCATTAGACATCACAATCTTTCCCCACTTTCCATGGAACAGGGATTTCGGAACAACTTTTCCATTTCAGGCCCCCTCCTCTGCAGGTGACCACTCTTCTCTGGTTTTGTGCTTTCAGAAAATGAACCAGAGGCCCAGGAGCTTGTCCGTGAGCCGTCCAGTGCTGGTGAGGGTGGAGACGAGGAGGAGGAGGAGGAGTTGGTGGACACCTCTCTCCCAGTCACTGAGAAGCCACCGGCCTCAGTGAGTGGGGACACCACCTCAGTGGATGAAGGCATAGTTGGGGAGTTGGAGTGGATGATGCTCTGGGATTCAGTGGCCTGCAGCAACGCCAGGGGGTAAGGGAAACTCAGGGACCAGATCCAGAAGCGTGAGTGTGTGTCTGAGTGATGCTCAGTAGCACTCTGATGAAGACCCTGGGCTGGAGGTTGTCGCAAGACAATCATTGCGGATGCACAGCAATCTGTTGGGTGCATTGACAAAGGGTGCCCACGAGTCTTGATGCACTTGCTGTGAGGTTGGAGGAGTCCTCAAATTGATGCCATGCACGTACTGACTGCTGTCATCATGTCTGGGTCCTCATCAGTCCAACGGGGAGCTAACGGTGCCAAAGCTGGCCAGCAATCTGTGCTCCATCAGAATGTTCTGGATGCTGCGCCTGTGCCCCGGGGGAGTGGCAGCGTGTCGGCCAAGATGGAACGTGATGTCCTCTCTCAGACGGACATCATTCCGGCTCCCATTACTGCTACTTCACCTTTGCATCTGCCACTGCCTGCAACCCATCCAGCCGAGACTGCTGTCGCCAATTCTGAGGTGGTGCAGTTCACAGGCGGGCGGGCCTTCCTGGGCCCGAGCTTGTCGGGGACGCCCTGCTAGGCCAGCAGTCGTCTCTGTGGCCCCGACAGAGCAACTTTCAGCCAGCCTTGCTGCAGGCACTGAGACCCCATTAAGGAGGAGCAGTAGGCATAGGAAGGGGGGAAAGGGGAAATGGTGGAAAATCCATGCGGAAGTCCCACTCAGGACTGATAGCATCATGGCCATATCTTTGGACCTTTTTGAAAACCTGTATGCAGTTGCCTCTGGGTGATTATGTTTGCAGGGGTGTTGTTTCATTCATAATTTGCTGCTGCTGATGGGGTCTGTGTTGTGCTTGTTTATGGCACACTCTTGTTGATAAAGTTGAATTTGTGACTTTACATTATTGTGGTGTGTTTTATATACTTGGAAGGTGGGGCGTGATATTTTCAGCACATCGCAGGTGAATAGGCTGGCCACTTGGCCTGTGTTGTGTCATTTACTGGATTCGCTTTGCGATGAGTCTCTGACGAGCAGCCCTTGCAGCGACAACAGTCTCAGGCTGCCTCCTCCGTGGCTGATGCTCCTCGTCTTCCTCCTCGTCGTCCTTGTCCTCCTGAGGTGTAGCTGCCATCCCTGGTGACAATGGCTGGCCCCTCATGAAGGCCAAGTTGTGCAGCATGCAGCACACATGGTGAACATGGACCTCTATCAAGGGAGTCCTGAAATATCCCTCCAGAGCGGTCAAGGCAGCGGATACGCTGCTTTAGAACCTCGATAGTTTGCTCTGTTATGCTCCTGGTTGTGACATGCCTGTGATTGTAGCGCTGCTCAGCAGCGGTGGTGGGGTTGCGGAGGCGAGTCAACAGTCAGGTGGCTAGAACATATCTTTTGTCGCCGAGCAGCCAGCCGCGCCCTGCTTGCGGTGGCTGGAACAGTCATGGCACACTGCTTTCCCGCAGGATGAAGGAATTGTGGCTGCTGCCAGGATAGCGGGCATTCACAGCAAGGATCATCTGCCTGTGGTTGCACGCCAACTGGACATTGAGGTAATGGTAGCCCCTGCAATTGCGAAACACCTTTCCATTGTGGGGCAGGGCCCGCAATGCCACATGTGTACAATCAATGGCCCCCTGAACCATGGGGAAGCACGCTCTACTGGCAAAGCCACAGGAGCGCTTATCCTGGTTCTCCCTGAACATGCTGAACTTTATGTAGTCCATTTGTCGGCTGTAGAGAGCGCCGGTCACCTGCCGAATGCAGCAATGTACTGCAAACTGCGAGATGTTGCATATATGGTCTACAGGAGACTAGAAGGAGCCGGTAGCATAGAAGTTCAGCGCTACTGTCACTTTCACTGGCACTGACAGCGAGGTCCTGTTGCCGTTTTGAGCTTTGAGGTCCGTGTGCAGGAGGTGGCAGAGCTCCATGACCACCTCTTTGTGGAACAGCAGCCTTCTTATGCACTGCTCCTCGGACATATCAAGATATGAACAATGCGCAAGGTAAACCCTTGAGGGGGGTGGGGCGGTGTCTTCAAAGTAGTCGCTGCAGCACGATATGGTGTGCCAGTGTTGCCCGCATCAAGTTACTGAAAGTTAGAGCGAGATGGTACTCCACAATGGAGCCGAAATGTTGGTTGTAAAGATAAGTACTCAGCAGCCGCAGGACGCCAACACCTACACACTCTGCTAGGAGAATATGTAGCACTCACTGCGACCTCTGTGCCCTGGTTACTAATCCCTTTGTATATTGCCCCAGCATCACAATCTTGAGTTGTGACCACCAGCTTTTCGTGGAGAGTTCACCGCTAGCTGGTAAGTGAGGCGCAAAACCCCAAGTTCGCGTCAGAGGCACTGGTGAGGCGTTGCACACGGACTGACGTCATGATTTCCCTGGCGGTAAACTGCGAGGCGGTAGTTCTTTGCGCCGCTGCAAAATCTCAACTAAGTTTGCAGCAGGCGGTGACATTGCCGAACATAGCTGCTAAGCCACTAGCGGCGCGATAATAGCTCTCTGGGGCACTATTGGCTGGCAGTAACCAGCCGAATTTCGGCCCCAATGTCTTTTAAATATCATTAATTTCACTTTATGCTTCTATGGGGCTGGATTTTTAGCTCCCTTGCGCCTCTGGTAGCACCCCTGAAGGGTGGTAAAGGATGTTTTTAAAGGTAATGGCGAGCGTCCAGAGTTTGCTGCCTGGTCAGCATATTTGGCTCGGTTTGCGGCAGCGCAGAAACTTACTGCTCCACCCTCCAGTTTCAGTGAGATCATGATGTCAATCGTCGTGCAATGATCCGCTAGCGCCACGGATGCAAAATTAGGCCCTAACGCTCCATTATACACCCGGGAAATGCCTGAAAAAACATGTGTTCCCGTGGTCCAGTAGGGGGTATTAGTAGCATATGTAATTTGAGGGAGGAGGCTCCTACATCGCACGCTGCATGAAGCTCTGACTTGAAAGCAGTACTTTTAACTGCCATTACAGTGTCCTTACATCTTCACAGGAACTTAATGGAAACATCTTCTCTGCATCCACCTTGTCAAGCTCCTTCATAATCTTATACGTTTCGATAAGATCACCTCATTCTTCTGAACTCCAATGAGTAGAGGCCCAACCTACTCAATATTTCCTCATAAGTCAACCCCCTCATCTCCAGAATCAACCTAGTGAACCTTCTCTGAACTGCCTCCAATGCAAGTATATCCTTTCATAAATATGGAAACCAAAACTGTACACCGTATTCCAGGTGTGGCCTCATCAATACCCTGTATAACTGTAGCAAGATTTCCCTGCTTTTATACTCCATCCCCTTTGCAATAAAGGCCAAGATTCCATTGGCCTTCCTGATCCATTGGTGTCTTGTGTAACATTCTAACATTCACTAGAGATGTGCCTTTATGGGGGTACATATCGTGTCCAGTATTAGCTCCATTCCTCAGTTTCATCCATTTAGGAGAACCGGTCAATTATGAGCTGGCGATGTGTGACTCTTGGTCTGACACTATCTCCATGCTGCCTCCCCCGCGGATGTTGTAGCAATTCATTGGGGGCTTCGCCGGGCTCCTCTTCATCATCTCCTCCTGAGGTGGCCCTGCAATCCCCACTGGCAATGCCAGGCCCCTCATGATGGGCAAGTTGTGCAACTTGCAACATACCACAATGAATTTGGAAACCGGTTGATGAGAGTATTGAAGGCTACCTCTAGAGCGGTCCAAACATCAATATGCCTGTAGGAGATGGCAGATCTCTGTCAGCAGTTCCTTTCGGAAGCGCAGCCTTCTCACACACTGCTCCTCACAGAGCTCGAGGTATGAGCGTTGGTGCCTGTAAACCCTTGGGGTGTAAGCACTCCTCCCCGGACATCATTGGCCTCTCCTCATCCATGGCCCACCACTGATGGGGGATGTTGTGTAATGCTCTGGTACATTAAATGTAAGATAAGTACAATGGTGCACCACAGAGGGTGCTGTGGTGGGAGACCTGAAAGTACCTGCACGAGGCAATATAAAAGGCTGCCCACCACACCTGTGGAGCACTCTGGAGCTGTTCAATAAAGGACTAAGGTCACAGCAGTCTGATCAACATCAGACCGTGTGGAGTCAGTGATTTGTGTGCTGCATACATCACATTAGCGACAAGGAAGCGGACGAATTCCACGCAACCATGGCTACTCTGGGCTCGCTAAAGAATTTTACCGTGGGCAATGATTGGGAGGCCTTTACGGAAAGGCTCGAGTACTACTTCACAGCAAATGATCTGACGGAGGACACGAATGTACTGAGAGAGAAGCGTAAGGTGATACTGCTTTCCAGTTGTGGCGATGAGGTTTACTGTCTCGTCAGGGATTTGCTGGCACCCAGGAGCGCCAAGGACAAGTCATCTGAGGAGCTGATTGAACTAATTCGTGACCAGTTGAAACCAAAGGAGAGCATCCTCATGGCCAGATACAAATTTTACCATCACTGCAGACCCGAGGGCCAGGATGTCACCAAATATGCTGTGGATCTCAGGTGACTCGCGGCGCCGTGTGATTTTGGGTCACACCTTGACGAGGCGCTGCAGGACGTTTTCATCATGGGGATCGGCCATGAGGGCCTCCTTCACAAGCTGCTAGCCACGGGACCCACATTCGCCCTGACAAAGGCCATCACCATCAGCCGGGCATATATGACCTCGACGCGCAGCACCAAGCAAATTATCCACAAAGTCTCGAACCCGGCAGGCACTGTCCACAGGATAGTGGCCACCATGGACAAAACTGTAGAACGTGGCTCTGCCCGGGGCAGAGAGCACGGACCTCGGGGTCCTGGAACTCGGAGTCCGCTGAGGGGGGGAAATCAAGCAGCACCATGCTGGCACTGCGGAGGAAGCCATGGGGCTCACCGGTGCAGGTTTGCGGAGTACACGTGCAATACCTGCCACATTAAAGGCCACCTTCAGCGCATGTGTAAAATAAATCGGACTCACCATGTGGCTGAGGAGATGGGGAATGATCCACTGTTCAGTGAGGAGCAGGCAGAAGAAGATGAGGTATTGTGACTGTATACGTGCATCGACAATTCGCCCCCAGTGATAATGGAAGTAAAAATTGACGGAGTCCCAGTGAGTATGGCAGTGGATACGGGATCGGGTCCGTCGTTGATGAGTCAGAGAACTTTTGATAAACTGTGGGGTAACCCGGCTGCACGACCCAAGCTGGTCCCGGTCACGGCAAAGCTGCGTACTTACACCAAGAAACTGATACCTGTTCTTGGCAGAGCGCTGTACAGGTATCTCACGGGGGCGAGACGCACGGTTTACCTTTATGGGTCATTGCAGATGACGGGCCGATGCTCCTCGGCAGAAGATGGATGGGAAAGGTCCGTGGGAGCTGGGAAGACTTCTTCACTCCTCCACAGACTGCTGCTCCCCAGGTTTCCAAAGGGCAGCAGCAACCAAACTGGAGCTGCAGCAGCAGCCCAGAACTCCTGGCCCCAAGCAATCCTGCAGCCTCAGCCTCCACTCAAGACTACAGGTGCGGGCCCATTGCTGGGGTGCGGGCCGGCGGGGCGCTGCAGTCCATCGATGGCTGGGGAACCCCGCAGCGGAACAAGCGGGTGGCGGCAGCGACCGCGATGGTAGCGGCCACGGAGGCAGCAGGAGAGGCAGCCACAGAGGCAGCAGGAGAGGCGGCCACGGCGGGAGCTGTAACGAAACGCCGCGCTGAGTTTGAGAGCGCCAGCATCGAGTAAGTCCAGCATCAGCGCCAGAGGAAGAAGATCGTGGACAAATGCCTGAAACATTTCCCCAAAACCCTCTCCCCACCTTCTTTGTTTCCCTTTCCTTCCTTCCATGTTTCTTCTTCTTCTTTCTAGGCCAGCTGAACACCTAAGATGGCGTCGCCCAACGGAAGCCTCGAGGGAGCCACAAGATGGCGTCTTAAAAGGGAAATGCTCCCGGGCGTCTTAAAAGGGCCTCACACCACTGCGGTCCCCACATAAAGACTTTTGTAAGGCTAGAGCGAGCCTAAGTGTGCCATGTGAATGTAGGATAATGGATTTATAACAAGAAATAATATTTCAATGCTAAATGGTCACTGTGTTTAAATTCAGGGACGTGGACCCGTGATCAACATTACCAATGGGCTAATGCGTTTTCGATTTAGGGGATTCTAGCAACAGCTTTTTGAACTGTGGGGGTGGCAGTGATGTTGTGTATTGCTCTGGTACATTAAATGTATGATAAGTACAATGGGGCACCACAGAGGGTGCTGTGGTGGGAGACCTGAAAGTACCTGCACGAGGCAGTATAAAAGGCTGCCCACCACACCTGTAGAGCACTCTGGAGCTGTTCAATAAAGGACTAAGGTCACAGCAGTTAGATCAACACCAGACCGTGTGGAGTCAGTGATTTGTGTGCTACATACATCACAGGGGAGACTAGAACTAGGGGACATAATCTTAGAATAAGGGGCGCCCATTTAAAACTGAGATGAGGAGGAATTTCTTCCCTGAGGGTTGTAAATCTGTGGAGTTCGCTGCCTCAGAGAGCTGTGGAAGCTGGGTCATTGAATAAATTTAAGATAGACAGTGGTTATGGGGAATGGGCAGGGAAGTGGACCTGTGTTCATGATCGGATCAGCCATCATTGTATTAAATGGCGGAGCAGGCTCAAGGGGCCATATGGCCTACTCCTGCTCCTATTTCTTATGTTATGTAAGTCAGGAGTGTGATGGAATATTCTCCACTTGCCTGGATGAGTGCAGCTCCAACAACACTTAAGAAACTCGACACCATCCAGGGCAAAGCAGCCCACTTGATTCACATCCTATCCACCACCTTAAACTTTCACTCCTTCCACTGCCAGCGCATCATGTCTGCAGTGTGTAACATAAGGAATCCATTTCGTATGTCATAGTTCTTCCAAGCATTTCGCCATCGGTCATCAAGGCTGAGGGGAGATTGCTGAAGGGCTTTGGCAATGGTGCAAAATGGTCTTCTAGATTTGATTCCTTATAGAGGACCCCACAGTACAACCTGAAGGATCAATCCTTTCTCGCAAACAATGGACAACTATCAACCGCCTCAGAACTGGTCATAGTGGATGCTGCCACCTTCTCCATAGATAGAAGATTAAAGCATCCCCATCGTGCGACTGTGGAGCTCCTAATCAGACTCTGGAGCATGTCATTGAGCATTGCTCTCAGAGGAAATTTGCAGGCAGCCTACAAAATATTCACACTGTTACTCCAGAAACTTTGGCCTGGATATCCAACTCAGATATTGACATTTGATTTGCTACTATCATATGGAAGAAGAAGACGATGACGAAGATAACCTAACATTCTGGGCTAGCTTTTGGGTTTTTATGATCTGGTGAGAACTGTTACATCTGCCATCCTGCTGATTAATGACCATTCTGAACTTGTGCCCAGTTTTAGTGGCATGGCTGGAATTGACTGATATACAGCTATTTCTCTGATAACGATTGACTGATATACAGCCTAGCCGCTCGGATACCAACTCAAAGAGCATGTAGGATGCAAGGCCAAGCTGCTCAGGCGATAGTTAAAAAGATACAGCCCACAGTGGCTCCTTCTCATGATTCAACTGTCATCAGAGAGGGTCCCAAGAGTCTTTTAAGCCAGAGAAGCAGCCAAAAACCTCTTGTGACACTGGCCCTCAGATGGCACCAAAACATTGCACCAGGATAGCTTTTAGCAAAACATGTCTAGGCATCCAGGGGATACCTAGTGATAAGTAGGTTTGATCACTGTTATTGTTAAATAAATATGGATCTAGTGGATTTTGCGGTCAGTGACTAAAGAAAGAAGCTCGCTGTTAACTACACGGACAGCTGCTCAGAGATTTTTGGAGTTTTTGAGCGGAGACTGCGGCACTCTCTACATAGGATCTGTAGCGTATGTGAGTAGGAAAGCAACAGCGTGGCTCTTCAACCAATCAGATTGAAGAATCCTCACTGAGACATGCAGTCTAAACCAGGATGTATAAAGCAGAAATTATAAATTAGATTTAATTCATATACAAAAGCAAGATAAAAAGAGGGAAAGAAAGATTGAATTGGGAAAGAGCGAGATAAGAGACAGAAAAAGTTAACTTTTTATATTTTTTGAAAAATCACCAACACAATTTAAATTCTGAAGGAATGAGAGCTCACCCTTGTAAAATTTAATTTTCTGTGCTAGAGAGGTTGGTTGGCAGTAATTCTGACTTATCACGGCATTAAAAATTCACTTACACCTGAATGCACCAGCCCTAAATTTTTCTGCCATGTCTAGTGGGTAACTAGTGGGTAAGTACGGCAACTTCACATCTTTACATAGATTTAAATGCAGTGTCTATCGCTGAGGTAGTTATAGTGCAGCCTGTAGAGGAGCAGGATAACTCTGACAGCAACTTCGGATTTCCACATTTAACTGTGCATGTGTGTACTCTGGAAGTTGCCGTCCGATTTACTCCATAACATAAGGATGAACGTTGTTAGCCTCACCGTTATTCTCAATACAAAATCCAGACCATGGTGTTCCACACTGATTTGGCTTTATTGTTTGATGAGATCATGAGGTCTGATGGAGTGGCGTGCATTTTTGTTATTGGGTGTCAGAAAGACATATTTGTGTATGTAATGATTGGAGTTGGCAGGAATACTGGGGAAATGTTGTGATGGAAGGTTTCAAAAGATACCACTTTAATTCAGGACCACGTGAATTCAGGGAGAATGTTCTACTAATGATTTCTCTACCAATGTCCCTAGTAGCTGACATGGAGGCCGAGCTCCAGGTTCTTCAGCATCCGTGCCCACCTGTGCCCATCATTGTATTTCTGGTTCTTTATAGAATAGAATCATAGAATGGTAACAGCACAGAAGGAGGCCGTTCAGCCCATCCATTCCCTGTAGACCTGCAATTTTTTTTCCTTTGGGTACTTATCCAATTCCCTTTTGAAAGCCATGATTCAGCCTGCCTCCACCACCTTTTCAGGCAGTGCATTCCAGATGCTAACCACTCGCTGCGTAAAAACAGACCAGCTAATAGTGGAAGGGAGGTGGAGGAAGAAATATGCAGACAAATTAGGGATTAACCACTAGTTCCACACTAAAAATGGCTGAAAAAGTTAGGGCAAGTGCTTTAAGGAGTAAGTGAGTTTTGTTATACACATAATAAATGGTGAGACTGTGTGTAATGAGCAAGTGTGACCTTAGCTCCTTTATTAAGGTTCCAGAGTGCAGGTACCTCGTGGGTGGCCTGCTTATATATTGTGCTCCCAAGGGATGCTTGGATCCCTTGGGACTCCAACAGGTGGGCCCTCTGGTGGTCCAGTGTAATGCAAGTTACATAACATCACTCCCCCGTGAAGTCAACAGTACACTTATTTACAAGGTAAGACGATCTGGGGCTTTGCGCTCCTTTGTCGATCGTCTCAGTACAAATGTTGGTGTGGGTGGGTTGGTCAGTTCTTCACTGGGCTGTTGGGCAGCCGGCCTTGCCGGGCTGCTGGGGATGATGAGTTCAGTTTCGTGTCAACTATGATGTCAGTTGCCACTTGTGTGTGTGTTGGAAGGTCAAAGTTGATGGTGTATTCTTTGGGTTGTTCGTAGCTGTTGGTGAACTGCAATTTGATTTGAACCAAATGTTTTCTGTGTGTTTGTCCATTGGTCAGTTTGACCTGAAACACCCTACTCCCCTCTTTGGCTGTGACCATGCCAGCGAGCCATTTGGGACCATGTCTATAATTGAGCACAAACACAGGATCATTGATCTCAATATCGCGTGACAAATTTGCACGGTCATGGTACACACTTTGTTGATGCCGCTTGCCCTCCACGTGATCATGGAGATCAGGGTAGACAAGAGAGAGCCTTGTTTTAAGTGCCCTTTTCATGAGCAGCTCAGCTGAGGGAATCCTGGTGAGTGAGTGGGATCTGGTGCGGTAGCTGAGCAGCACTCGGGACAACAGGGTCTGCAAGGAGCCTTCCAACATACGTTTCAAGCTTTGCTTGATGGTCTGAACTGCCCGTTTTGCCTGGCCGTTGGATGCGGGCTTGAACGGGGTAGATGTGATATGTTTGATCCTGTTGCAGGTCATGAATTCCTTGAATTCAGCACTGGTGAAGCACGGCCCATTGTCGCTGACTAGGACATCAGGCAAGCCGTGCGTGGCAAACATGGCTCGTAGGCATTCAATGGTGGCCGTGGATGTGCTTACAGACATTATTGCACATTCAATCCATTTTGAGTAAGCGTCCACGGCAACCAAAAACATTTTGCCTAGGAATGGGCCCGCATAGTCTACATGCATCCTCGACCACGGTTTGGATGGCCACGACCACAAACAAATGCCTCTCTGGGTGCATTGCTCAACTGACAGCAAGTGTTGCACTGGTGCACGCATGATTCTAAATCTGAGTCGATGCCACGCCACCACACGTGAGAGCTGGCTTTGGCTTTCATCATTACGATGCCTGGGTGGGTGTTGTGCAGTTCGCAAATAAATGTGTCTCTGCCTTTCTTGGGCAATACCATGTGATTGCTCCACAAAAGACAGTCCGCCTGCAGGGACAACTCGTCTTTGCATCTGTGGAACGGTTTAATTGTTTCCTGCATCTCCAATGGGACACTGGACCAGCTCCCATGGAGAACACAGTTTTTTTTAACCAAGGACAGTAAAGGATCCTGGCTGGTCCAGGTTCTGATCTGGCGGGCCATAACAAGGGACTTTTCGTTCTCAAATGCCTCCGTGACCATGAGCAAGTCCGCTGGCTGTGCCATTTCCACCCCGGTGGTGGGCAATGGAAGCCGACTGAGAGCATCTGCGCAGTTCTCTGCGCCCGGTCTGTGGCGGATTACATAGTTGATGAGCGCCCATCTTTGGATGCGGGCAGGGGCATTGGTATTAATCCCTTTACTCTCAGAGAACAGCAATATGAGTGGCTTGTCGTCAGTTTCAAGCTCGAACTTGAGGCCAAATAAGTACTGGTGCATTCTTTTTACCCCGTAAACGCACACCAGAGCCCCTTTTTCAACCATGCTGTAGGCCCTTTCGGCCTTGGATAAACTCCTGGATGCATATGCAACCGATTGCAAAATCACCGAATCATTAGCCTGTTTTAACACACACCCGACCCCGTATGATGACGCATCGCAAGCTAACACATGGATTACATGGATTATACAAGACAAGCTGTTTGTTAGAATAAATTTTTGGCTTGCTTAAAGACAGCCTCTTGTGAATTCCCCCATACCCAGTCGTCTCCCTTGCACAGTAGCGCATGTAGGGGTTCTAGCAGGCTGCTAACCCAGGTAGGAAATTACCAAAATAGTTAAGGAGTCCCAGGAACGACCACAGCTCCGTCACGTTCTGTGGTCGCGATGTGTTCTTCATGCCGCCGTCTTGGCGTCAGTGGATCTGATGCCGTCTGCTGCGATTCTCCTTCCTAAGAATTCGACGTCCTGTGCCAGGAAAACATACTTCGAGTGTTTCAACCTGTGCCCCACGCGATCCAACCGACTAAGAACCTCCTCCAGATTCTTCAAGTGCTCCATGGTGTCCAGATCTATAACCAATATGTCGTACTGGAAGACCACTGTGCAAGTAATTGACTTTAGCAGGCTCTCCATGTTCCGCTGGAAGATCGCCGCAGCCGACCGAATCCCGAACGGGCACCGGTTGTAGATAAATAGACCTTTGTGCTTGTTGATGCAGGTGAGGCATTTCGAAGACTCCTTCGCTCCTGCATCATGTAGGCCGAGGTCAGGCCCAGCTTGCTGAATGTCTTCCCTCCAGCTAGGGTCGCAAATAGGTCGTCTGCCTTGGGCAGCGGGTACTGGTCCTGCAACGAAAAACGGTTAATCGTTACTTTATAGTCCCCGCAAATCCTAACCGTACCATCCTCCTTGAGTACCGGGACAATCGGATTGGCCCAGTCATTGAATTCCACCGTCGCGATGATGCCTTCACGTTGCCGCCTGTCCAGCTCAATTTCCACTTTTGCACACATCATGTATGGTACCACCCGTGCCTTGTGGTGGATGGGTCGCGTACCGGGAACCAAATGGATCTGCACTTTCGCCCCCGAGAAGCTTCCAATGCCTGGCTCAAATAACGATGGGAACTTGCTTAGAACCTGGATACATGAGGCGTCGTCGACGGGCGAAATTGCTCGGATGTCATCCCAGTTCCAGCGGATTTTCCCCAGCCAGCTTCTGCCAAACAACGTGGGGCTATCCCCTGGCACTATCCACAATGGGAGTTCGTGTACTGCTCCATCATCGGAGACTTTGACTTCTGCACTACCAATTACAGGGATTAGTTCCTTGGTGTAAGTCCTTAGTTTAGTGTGAATGGGGCTGAGCTTGGGCCTGTGTATCTTCTTGCCCCACAGCCTGTCGAAGGCCTTTTTACTCATTATGAATTGACTTGTTTCCATGTCCAGCTCCATAGATACTGGAATGCTGTTCAGTTCAACTTTCAACATTATGGGTGGGCATTTCGTCGTGAACGTGTGTACCCCGTACACTTCTACTTCTTCAGTACGAGTTTCCAACTCAGTCTGATCCACTGTGGATCGATCTTCATCTGCAGCGTGGTGGTTTGCAGGATTTGCAGCTCGCTTGCACTTTCGTTGGAGGTGTCCCATTGTTCTGCAACCATTTCATGCATAGTGCTTAAAGTAGTATTGATGGGGCCGATGATCACCTCCGCAGCGCCAACAGGGTGTTAACTGCCTCGCATTAACAGATGATGGCGGACTCTGGGTCAATTGAGGTCGGGTCACAGCAGCCAGCGTGTACGTTCTGCCATGTACATTTCTGCTCAAAACCGACGTTACTTTATGCACAGTACTGGCCGAAATCTGCTTGGTGTTGTCGCTGGTGGACATAAATGTTTGGGCTATTGTTATGCCTTTACTCGGATTCGGAGTTTCTACAGTCAACAGTTTGCGAAGGATTGTCTCATGTCCGATGCCCAGTACAAAAAAGTCCCTGAGCATTTGTTCTAGGAATCCCTCAAACTCACAATGTCCTGCGACGTAGTTCCCCACTTCCTGGCCCTCCGATCATTGACACGTGTACAACCGATTTCTCACCATCAAAACGCTTTCCTTAGGATTTAGGTGCTCCCGGACCAGCGTACACAATTCTTCGTAGGATTTCTCTGTTGGTTTTGCTGGGGCCAGGTGATTCTTCATGAGGCCATAGGTTGTTGCCCCACAGACAGTTATGAGGATCGCCCTTTGTTTGGTGGCGTTCTCGTCCCCTTCCAGCTTGTTGGCCACAAAGTATTGGTCGAGTCTCTCCATGAAGGCCTCCCAATCGTCCCCTTCTGAGAACTTCTACAGGATGCCGACTGTTCTTTGCATTTTTGCGCGATTGTTCGTTACCTTGTCGCCAATTGTTATACTCATAATAAATGGTGAGACTGAGTACTGTGTGTAATGAGCAAGTGTGACCTTAGCTTCTTTTATTAAGGCTCTAGAGTGCAGGTACCTTGTGCGTGGCCTGCTTATACACTGTGCTCCCAAGGGATGCTGGCATCCCTTGGGACTCCAACAGGTGGGCCCTCTGGTGGTCAGGTGTAATGCAAGTTACAAAGGGTTAAATACATAACAAGTTTATAATGGCGTATTGTGATAATTTCTGCTGAATAACCTCTTAGGCCCAGAAAAAATGATTTTACAAGTGTGAAGTCTCATTTTATCTGAAGAAAATTTATGGTGGGAGATTTAAAAAATATATATATTTTTTAAGATTTTCAGTCTGTCTCTTTTATCTCTCGCCCTTAATCCAATTTGTATTTCTCAATCTTTATTTCGCTTCCTGTGCATGATTTAAATGTAATTTCTATTTCCTGTTTTTACTTCCTGGTTTAGACTCGGACAGTTTTGATTTTCGTATTTAAGGAAGGATATACTTGCATTGGAGCCTGTTCGGAGAAGGTTCATTAGGTTGATTCCGGAGATGAGGGTATTGACTTATGAGGATAGATTGAGTAGGTTGGGCCTATACTCATTGGAGTTCAGAAGAATGAGAGGTGATCTTATCGAAAATATAAGATAATGAGGGGGCTCGACAAGGTGGATGCAGAGAAGATATTTCCACTCACAGGGGAAACTAAAACTAGGGGACATAGACTTAGAATAAGGGGCTTCCCATTTAAAACTGAGATGAGGAGAAATTTCTTCTCTGAGGGTTGTAAATTTGTGGAATTCTCTGCCCCAGAGAGCTGCGGAGGCTGGGTCATTGAATATATTTAAGGTGAGGATGGACAGATTTTTGAGTGATAAGGGAATAAAGGGTTATGGGGAGCGAGCAGGGAAGTGGAGCTGAGTCCATGATCAGATTAGCCATGATCTTATTAAATGGCGGAGCAGGCACGATGGGCCAAATGGCCTACACCTGCTCCTATTTCTTATGTTCTTATGGAACAGTTCCCTAAATCATCTCTCAACTTGATGAGCTCAAAACATTTATTTTAGATGATCAACATTGCAGCAATCTTCAAGTACTTAGGAGCACCAAGACAAGAGTATGTAGAGACTGTCCAGCAGATGTGTTGGAAGTAAGAGGGCTGCAGATAAATGGACAACAAAAATTAAAATGTCACCATAACTACAGGTGAATATACATACCAGACAGGGGAGACATCCATATAATTTTAGGGGCCACACCACACCACACCATAACATCATCAATTGAAACAAAACAATAAATTATTCATAAACATTATCCTCCTCCCCTTGAAAGCCACTAAATCAGACCTTTGGTGGTCTTGAAATGGTTTGTTCTTGCTTTGAGCACTCAAAAAAAATCAACAAGGCATTTGTTTTAAAATGGCCATATTTCTAAACACATGCATGAAAATGCTGATTTTTGTAAACTAGGAAATGTTACAACTCATTGAATTTGACACGGAATGAGATAATAAGGTAGAAATGAATCAATACATTCCTATAGTGATGGGATTTTCAATAGTCTGTCAATGCATTATGCAAGATAAATGGCATGTACAGGACCGGCATAAGAATTGTGTAACCCATTTAATTGTACAGGGCATGGAGATAGTCAAGGGCCCTGAGCAGATCCTGTGAAACGACATCTATGCAATAGGAATCCCTGAACATCCAACATATTTCTCCCCAATCATAACCAGTTGAGCCATAAGGATGAAAAAAGCCCATTTTTAGAACTTACGTAAATTATTAGTCAGAAGGCATATTATTTTACTTACGGAGAAAAGGCAAAGGCAGAAGGAGAGCAGAGAATTGGCAGCTCTCCTATAATAAGTCGTAACCCAGGGGACACATAACAGCCTGGAGCAAACTCCGACTTCGGCGCTTGCCTTCTCACCTACCTCACTCACCTTCCTGCAGTCATGACTAAAGTGCGAGAACATAAGAATATAAGAAATAGGAACAGGAGTAGGAACTCGAGCCTGCTCCGCCAAGATTATGGCTGATCTGATCATGGACTCAGCTCCACTTCCCCGCCCGCTCCCCATAACCCCATATCCCCTTATTGTTTAAGAAATTGTCTATTTCTGTCTCAAATTTATTCAATATCCCAGCTTCCACAGCTCTCTGAGGCAGTGAATTCCACAGATTTACAACCCTCAGAGAAGAAATTTCTCCTCATCTCTGTTTTAAATGGACAGCCCCTTATTCTAAGATCCTGCCCTCTAGTTCGAGTCTCCCATCAGTGGCAACATCCTCTCTGCATCCACCCTGTCAAGCCCCCTCATAATCTTATACGTTTCGATAAGATCACCTCTCCTTGTTCTGAATTCCAATGAGTAGAGGCCCAACCTACTCAACCTATCCTCATAAGTCAACCCCCTCATCCCCGGAATCAACCCGAGTGAACCTTTTCTGAACTGCCTCCAAAGCAAGTATATCCTTTCGTAAATATGGAAACCAAAACTGCACGCAGTATTCCAGGTGTGGCCTCACCAATACTTTATATAGCTGTAGTAAGACTTCCCTGCTTTTATACTCCATCCCCTTTGCAATAAAGGCCAAGATACCATTGGCCTTCCTGATCACTTGTTGTACCTGCATGCTATCCTTTTGTGTTGTAAGGACCGGATTTTTGAGAGGTTTGCGACCAGGTTTTTGTCGCGTTTTGACCCTTTGCAAAGCTCTAGCAGGATCCTTGGGTATCTGTTTGTGGCGGCGCTTCCAAGTACTGCCGGGGAGAGGTGCGCCGATGTGCAACAACTTCAATTGCGTTTGCAATTGAGTTTCGGCACTATCCAGACCCATACGCCGTGCCCAGAATAGCGACAGGTCAAACCTGTCGGTGCAGCCCTGCCAGCAGCGGTAAATACGAAAACATTCAAAAAAGGTAAGAAAATTATTGGGCTCAATTTTCCCCAAAGCTTTCTTTTGGCGTACTTGAAGAGTTACGCCCATTTTTTGGGGGCCCAATTACACCCCAAAAAATGTTCCAAGTTTCCCCGTTGGATTTCTTCATTTTCGTGCAGCCTAGCCTGTCCTTTAGTTTTGGGGCTGGAGCCTTGATCTGCGTCACGGTAACCTGGGACACAATGCGGGCTGAGGCTGAAAAGTGAAACATACAGCCAACTGGCAACTTGCACAAGCACATTAAAATACATTGCAGCAACTTCACAAGTACAAATCCATTAAATTATTAAATTCTACCCCCACCTCCCTCCCAATGCCGATCCCCACTCCTATCCCAGGTTGAAGGGCCTCCCGGTCCACTCCCCCCCGCACCTGGCCCTGGTCGAGTGGCCTCCTCCCTCCAGGTCTCGCACCTAGCCCTAGCCGAGTGGCCTCCTCCCCCCCCCCGCCCCGGTCCCGCACCTAGCCCTGGCCGAGTGGCCTCCTGGTCCGCTTCCCTGCATCTAGCCCTGGCTGAGTGGCTTCCGAGTCCGCGCCCCCGCACCTAGCCCTGGCCGTGTGGCCTACTCCCTCCCGGTCCCACACTTAGCCCTGGCCGAATGGCCTCTCGGTCCACTCCTCCACACCTATCCCAGAACGAATGGCCTCCTCCCTCCCAGTCATCGCACCTAACTATATCCGAAAGGCTTCGGCCCACCTCCTCTCTCTTACCTCTCCTGCTGCTGTTGTCTGGGCATCTGCTGCACTTACCTGCGCCAATTTCCTTACCTGCACCGATTTCCTTAACTGAACCAGAAGGTTTTTCTACAGAGGTCACATAAGCTGGCCTAAGAAGAACTGGAGTAACTCTCAGCTGGCCAAACTTGCCTATTTGGCCAGAATTGGTGCGGGTGGCAGGTTACGCCCCCTTTGGCTGAAAAAAAAGTTGCCTAAAAAAATTGGAACTATCTGAGTTACGCTGGTGCAAATTGATCGGGGAAACTTGTTTTTTTTTAAACTTAGGCCAAAAAAAGCGGCCTGCGCCAAAAAACAGCGCAAATCACTGGGGAAAATTGAGCCTTGATTTTGTAATTTTTTTGCAGCGATTACTCAGTTAAATGTTTCTGAAATGATTTTTGGAATTTTTTTCCCCCCCTCCCAAGGCCTCTCTCGTAGCGCAAACGACCCCAGACTAAAGTTGCCGAAACTCATGTTTTGCACCGCGAATGCTTGTGCAATGCCTCCCTTACTGATGGTACAGACGTAAAGGCCGAAAGATCGGCCTGAAAATGGTAGCACAGCGAAAACGTCAATTTTCACGCATCGCTACGGTTTTCACCGAAAAACCCCAAATGCCGAAAATCCGGTCCAATGCGTCATTCGACTGCTCAGATAATTTACAAGACTTCACTGCAGCTAAAGCACAAAATGTTAGTTTGTGTTGTTTGAACTCATATACTGAAATAACATTGGTATTTCAAGCCATTTAAAATCAGTCAAAGTAATTTACTCGTGTTATCTATCTCTTATCATTCTGTCAACAATTTTTATATTACCTATTGCAAGCCTGCCTTTTCTTGATTAAGTAGGTAGTATTCAGTTTCATTTGCCTCGATATTGGTGGCCTTGCCGCCTGCTGCTGCTGACTGTTGCTGAGTTTTGCTGCCGGTCTCCCCTCTTTGCCAGTTTCCACTTGGGCTGGAGTGGGTGGGAGGGGAGTACCGCCGGGAACTGCCTGCTGATGGCTGGTGGCAGCCAAGTAATGTAAGTGACCTCCAGCCCGCCGAGCTGCCAGATTGGTGCGGACGGGAGCCGGGGGAAGTCGGCACCAGCAGGGGGAAGGACTGCTGCGTGGAGGCAGGTACAAACCCGATGGTAAGTGCGAAGGACGGAAAAAAAAGGTTCGTGAACATATTTAATTTTTTTGTTACAGCGACTTACCTGGACGGGGTCCCCTGAATGATTTTTGTAATGATTTTTAATTTCAGGTCTTCCACCCTCCCTGGGCCCGACTCCATCCTCGGCAATACTTGGGCGGCAAGCGCATCTGTTGCCAAGATTAAGACCTCCCACCCGCTGCTGCCCAGATTGACGGCGTAAGCCATTATTTTGCGGCCGGGCGGTCCTGCCACCTCTTTTAGATGAATCTTCATGGCAAAGTACTACCCTGTCTCTTGGCGGCCATCGGCGATCCTTTGGGCGGCATTTGGGCAGGCCATGGCTTCGACCGAGTTTGGGCCTTCTGTCTAGTAAAATGTAGGAGCCCCAAACCAAATCTCTGCACAGGCAAATGCTGCTCCTGCATGTGTACAAATGCAAAAAGCACAAAGCCCAACTTTAAAATATTCAGATATGATACAACAAGCTTCTGTAAAACGTCACAAATACATTTGATCAATTTTCTTTGACATTTTCGCAAGAGATAGCTTGAATATGTTGCTCACATAATTATCTTTCTCTTGTAATTTTATTGGGGGCAAAATTCAATAACCCCCGAAAAAGGCACAGGGATCGTGATGCGTGATTAACCCGCGGCCATTCAATGTGATCCGTGCTGCCTGCTAATAAACATGATTGCAGCATGCAGCCAACGTTAACCACTTAAAGGGAAGGTGCATTTTGGTTGCAGCAGGTGGTGGAAGTCGTTCTACAACTGATTGTGACCTGGGAAACACTCAATAATGGCACAACATGGGAGAGAGTGGGCTCCAAGATATCCTGATGCTGCATTGGAGGCCTTGGTGGTGGAGGTGGAAAGGAGAAGAGATGCACTGTATCCACAGGGACAAAGGGAGGCCCTCCAGATAAACACCAAGAAGGCTGTGGGAGCAGATAGCTGTGGCGGTCAATGCCAGGAGTCAAGCCCCAAAGACCTGGATACAGTACCGCAAAAAGTTCAAAGACCTCGCATGAGTGGCCAAGATCAGTGAATGCATCTTCAAATATCATATCCTACTGTACCTCTAGCCTCAGCAATTGCTCAATGCACCACAACCCCAATACTCACCTACCATCAATCTCTAGCAATCAGGACTCATACCTAACATTCATAACTTCACCTCACCCTCACACACTTAGCACTGCTGCAAGCCACACAACCACATCTCACAGCTTGCACTCACTACTAGTTATTCAACCATGATGGCCACATCATCCAAACAGATTGCACAACACTTGCTGATACACTTCCCTCTTTCTTGCAGGACGGGACACAGGGAAATGACAGAGACATTGAACAAATATTTTCTATCGGTCTTCATGGTAGAAGACACTAAAAACATCCCAATAGTGGATAATCAAAGGGCTATAGGGAGGGAGGAACTTAATACAATCACTATCACTATCCTTGTGCATGAACAACTCTCTGCGGTAGAGAATTCCACAGGTTAACAACTCTCTGAGTGAAGAAGTTTTTCCTCATCTCAGTCCTAAATGGATTACCCCTTATCCTTAGACTGTGACCCCTGGTTCTGGACTTCCCCAACATCAGGAACATTCTTCCCGATCTAACCTGTGCAATCCCATCAGAATTTTATATGTTTCTATGAAATCCCCTCTCATTCTTCTAAATTCCAGTGAATATAAGCCTAGTCGATCCAGTCTTTCTTCCTATGTCAGTCCTGCCATCCCGGGAATCAGTCTGGTGAACCTTCGCTGCACTCCCTCAATAGCAAGAATAGCAAGAAGGTCAGATTAGGAGACCAAAACGGTACACAATATTCAAGGTGTGGCCTCACCAAGGCCCTGTACAACTGCAGTAAGACCTCCCTGCTCCTATACTCAAATCCTCTCACTATGAAGGCCAACATGCCTGTTGCATATGTATATACCCTGTACACTCAATGTACAGTTATATAAGACCATTGAATGTATCTTCACACTGTGTACAATATGCCTGTACTACCAGAGGGTGCAACTGGTGGAGACTTCGAGGTCACCTGCATACTGCAGGTAACCAAGTATAAAAGGGAGTTCACCTTACTGTAACCTCATTCAGGAACTGCAATAAATGGACTAAGGTCACAACAGTTCAAGTGCAATACCTTATCTCATGGAGTCATAACTAGAGTGCTTACAGACACAACAATTGGCGACGAGAATACGAATTTCCACGCGAAAAATGGCTAACCTTGGCAACTTTCAACAATTCGCTGATGGGGAAGATTGGGATGCTTTTGTTGAGAGGCTAGAACACTACTTCATTGTGGACGATCTGGCTGGGAACACACTGACCTCGCTGGCTGATAAGCGCCGAGCGATCCTGCTCAACAGTTGTGGGCCCACCTTGTCAGGGACTTGCTAGCTCCAGAGAAGACAACAACCAAAATGTTCGCGGAGCTCGTAACGTTGATACCGGAACAGCTCAAGTCGAAAGAGAGCATCATCACAGCCAGACACTGGCTCTACACACACCGGCAGCCCGAAGTCCAAGAAATCGCAAAATATGCTGCAGACTTGAGACAATTGGCTGCACCGTGTGATTTTGGTGATCACCTCACCGAAGCACTGAGGAACATCTTTGTTATTGGAATCCTCCACAGGCTGCTCTCTGCGGACACCACGGTCACCCTGCAGAAGGCAATTAACGTGAGCCAAGCGTTCATGGTCTCAGCCTGCAATTCCAAAAGGATGATGACTCAACCCCAGGACTCTAACACGGCAAGTACAGTGAACCGAATGGCGCCTTTCAGAGGCAAAACTGCGACCCCGAGCCCCGCAACCCTGAGTCCGCCGCAGTGGGCCAACCGGCCAGCCCCATGCTGGCGCTGTGGAGGAAATCACAGAGCCCACCAGTGCCGATACCGAGACTTTACTTGCAAAGGCTGTAACACTAAAGGCCATCTCCAGCGAATGTGTAAAAGAAAAATTTACTCACGAGTCGCTGAAGAGTTGACCGATCACCTGGGCTCCAGCGCTGATGAAGATGAAGAGAGAGTCCCGGAGGCAGCTCAGCCCCAGGAAGAGGTATATGGAGTGTTTACCTGCTCCACCGAGAGTTCCCCGTTAAAAATAGAAGTCGAAATCAACGGTGTTCCAGTCTCGATGGAGGTCAACACAGGGGCGAACCAATCGCAGATGAACCAGGCGGTCTTCGAAAAACTCTGGGACAATCCTATCGAAAACCCAAAATACTACCGATCCAGGTGAAGCTGCTCACTTACACATACGACACCATCCCAGTCGTTGGCAGCATGGATGTCCAGGTCTCCTACACTGGAGTGATGCACAAGCTACTTTTGTGGATCGTTGCTGGTGATGGTCCAATGCTGCTAGGAAGAGGATGGATGAAACAAATCCAAATCTGTTGGAGCTGGGAAAGCCTCTAGGCCCCGGCAATCGATGTCCTATGCGGCCCCAAATTTGGATTCATCGCAGCATCTGAAAATACTACCGTCCAACTCGACTGCACGACGACGACACAGACCACACTACCCAACCCGAGATGATCCAACCCGAATGACCAGACCTCACCTTCCGGGCCGTAGCAGGACTCCGAAGGAAGAAGATCGACGCAGAAGGTAAATTCCTGGCTTCAGTGGCAGAACCTGGGGAGAAAAGGATCACTGCAGCCTATCTTATGGAAAGAAAGATGAAAGAAGAAGGTGAAGCTCCTGATATCAAGATGGCCGCAACCAGACCACGGGGGGCAGCGTTGAGGGAGCAATACATGATGCCGAGCAGCGAACCGGATTGGGGTAAAGATTGCAAGGCCCTCTTAAAGGGGAGCGGCAACCCAGAACAATTAAAAGGACAGTTTCACTTTTTGTACAGCGATGCCGGTGATAATAATGTGAGAGATGTAATTAACAAATGAAAGTATCTAAATGTACCGTTGAACAGCGATGCCAGTAGGGTACGCAGAAAAGATGTAATTGATGAATACAAATATCTAAATGTAATATTGTACAGCGATGCTGGTAATATACAGGGAAAATATGTAATTGAGGGAAAAGATGTAATTGACAAATGTGAATTAGTCCCTGAATGCGATCGGAGCCAATGTATCATGAATATAAGCGATAGAATAATGCATGATGCCAGGTTCAATATGCACATCGACAAAACCAAGGGCAACCTGCCGTTTGAAGCACCCAGGTCCAGCGGGCTATCCGATCATGTAGCCTGCGCCTCCGGGTCCAATGTGACGCCCCAGAGAGTGTGGCCGCACATAGTGGGAGCATACCAACTGCAGGGCCAGCAATCAGCGGACGGCACAGGCATCAGTACTGGCACCCTGCCCCAAATCGGCCCTACCTCTCTGGCCACCAGGGCCAGTATCAGGAGCAAGAAGCCAGCACCCTCCAGCCCTCCCGATGGGACCTGGGATGACCAGGCTCCCACTACCGCTGAATGGCAGTAGGGAGACCCTGCAGCCTTAAAAGGAGGATAGGGAGGCCACACCTTCCTGTGGCTCTGCCCACCAATAGGCAATGGCAAAGGCCCTGAGATCCAGCCAGGGGAGCGATCCGAGCCCACCCAGCTGGCAGGGGGCGCAGCGCCGCCATCAGACAATCTGGACACAGTCCGGTTACTCTGGAACTAGAGTCTTCACCCACCTGCATCTACACCCCAGGGGCAAGATTGCAATACCATGTATGTATCTTACCTGTCATATGTACTTGTTCCACTTCTGCAAGACCCAAACAGTAATATAACCAATCCTACCTTTTTTTCCCCCATTCTCTGTATATGTATGTAAATGCAGATGTCGAGCCACACACATGGTCTATGTATGGTGGGGGGGGGAGGGAAATGGGGGTACGTAGCCATGGACACACAAGACTCACACCCAGAACCCACTCAAACCCCCACTGCAACCTCCAACCGTCCACTGCTGACCATTTCCCAATGTCGTGGCAACAAGGGCTTGGGGGTCCACAGGGAGAGAGCCACTCCCAAGCACAGATAATGTGCAAGGGCTTTGGGCACTCAAGTCGAGGGCCAGAGCACAGAGTGCAAAGGCCAGTGGCACAAGACTTAGGGGGGAGTGATGTGTATGTATATACCCTGCACATTCAATGAACAGTTACATAAGACCATTGAATACAATATACCTGTACCACCAGAGGGTGCAACTGGTGGAGACCTTGAGGTCACCTGCATACTGCAGGTAACCAAGTATAAAAGGGAGCTCACCTTACTGTAACCTCATTCAGGGGCTGCAATAAATGGACGAAGGTCACAACAGTTCAAGTGCAATACCTTACCTCATGGAATCATAACTAGAGTGCTTACAGACACAACAACATGCCATTTTCCTTCTTCACCGCCTGCTGTACCTGCATGCCAACTTTCAATGACTGATGTACCATGACACCCAGGTCTCGTTGCACTTCCCCTTTTCCTAATCTGTCACCATTCAGATAATATTCTGCCTTCCTGTTTTTGCCACCAAAGTGAATAACCTCACATTTATCTACATTATACTGTATCTGCCATGCATTTGCCCACTCACCTAACCTGTCCAAGTCATCCTGCAGCCTCTTAGCATCCTCCTCACAGCTCACACTGCCACCCAGCTTAGTGTCATCTGCAACTTGGAGATATTACATTCAATTCCTTTGTCTAAATCATTAATGTATATTGTAAATAGCTGGAGTCCCAGCACTGAACCTTGCGGTACCCCACTAGTCACTGCCTGCCATTCTGAAAAGGACCCATTTATTCCTACTCTTTGCTTCCTGTTTGCCAACCAGTTCTCTATCCACGTCAATGCATTACCCCCAATATCATGTGCTTAATTTTGCACACTAATGTCTTGTGTGGGACCTTATCAAAAGCCTTTTGAAAGTCCAAATACACCACATCCACTGATTCTCCCTTGTCCATTCTATTAGTTACATCCTCAAAAAATTCTAGAAGATTTGTCAAGCATTATTTCCCTTTCATAAATCCATGCAGACTTGGACCAATCCTGTCACTGCTTTCCAAACGTGCTGCTATTACATCTTTAATAATTGATTCCAACATTTTCCCCACTACCGCCATCAGGCTAACCGGTCTATAATTCCTTGTTTTCACTCTCCCTCCTTTTTTAAAAAGTGGGGTTACATTAGCTACCCTCCAATCATAGGAACTGATCCAGAGTCCATGGAATGTTGGAAAATGGCCACCAATGCATCCACTATTTCAAGGGCCACTTCCTTAAGTACTCTGGAATGCAGACTATCAGGCCCTGGGGATTTATCGGCCTTCAATCCCATCAATTTTCCGAACATAATTTCCTGACTAATAAGGATTTCCTTCAGTTCCTCCTTCTCACTAGACCCTCGGTCCCCTACTATTTCCGGATGGCTATTTGTGTCTTCCTTCCTTCAAGAACACTAAAGGGCAAAAATCGTTAGTGGGAGTTGTGTACAGACCTCCAAACAGTAGTAGTGATGTTGGGGAGGGCATCAAACAGGAAATTAGGAGTGCATGCAATAAAGGTGCAGCAGTTATAATGGGTGACTTTAATATGCACATAGATTGGGCTAGCCAAACTGGAAGCAATACGGTGGAGGAGGATTTCCTGGAATGCATAAGGGATGGTTTTCTAGACCAATATGTCGAGGAACCAACTAGGGGGGAGGCCATCTTAGACTGGGTGTTGTGTAATGAGAGAGGATTAATTAGCAATCTCATTGTGCGAGGCCCCTTGGGGAAGAGTGACCATAATATGGTGGAATTCTGCATTAGGATGGAGAATGAAACAGTTAATTCAGAGACCATGGTCCAGAACTTAAAGAAGGGTAACTTTGAAGGTATGAGGCATGAATTGGCTAAGATAGATTGGCTAATGATACTTAAGGGGTTGACTGTGGATGGGCAATGGCAGACATTTAGAGAACGCATGGATGAATTACAACAATTGTACATTCCTGTCTGGCGTAAAAATAAAAAAGGGAAGGTGGCTCAACCGTGGCTATCTAGGGAAATCAGGGATAGTATTAAAGCCAAGGAAGTGGCATACAAATTGGCCAGAAATAGCAGCGAACCTGGGGACTGGGAGAAATTTAGAACTCAGCAGAGGAGGACAAAGGGTTTGATTAGGGTAGGGAAAATGGAGTACGAGAAGAAGCTTGCAGGGAACATTAAGGCGGATTGCAAAAGTTTCTATAGGTATGTAAAGAGAAAGAGGTTAGTAAAGACAAACGTAGGTCCCCTGCAGTCAGAATCAGGGGAAGTCATAACGGGGAACAAAGAAATGGCAGACCAATTGAACAAGTACTTTGGTTCAGTATTCACTAAGGAGGACACAAACAACCTTCCGGATATAAAAGTGGTCAGAGGGTCTATTAAGGAGGAGGAACTGAGGGAAATCTTTATTAGTCGGGAAATTGTGTTGGGGAAATTGATGGGATTGAAGGCCGATAAATCCCCAGGGCCTGATGGACTGCATCCCAGAGTACTTAAGGAGGTGGCCTTGGAAATAGCGGATGCATTGACAGTCATTTTCCAACATTCCATTGACTCTGGATCAGTTCCTATCGAGTGGAGGGTAGCCAATGTAACCCCACTTTTTAAAAAAGGAGGGAGAGAGAAAGCAGGGAATTATAGACCGGTCAGCCTGACCTCAGTAGTGGGTAAAATGATGGAATCAATTATTAAGGATGTCATAGCAGCGCATTTGGAAAATGGTGACATGATAGGTCCAAGTCAGCATGGATTTGTGAAAGGGAGATCATGCTTGACAAATCTTCTGGAATTTTTTGAGGATGTTTCCAATAAAGTGGACAAAGGAGTACCAGTTGATGTGGTATATTTGGACTTTCAGAAGGCTTTCGACAAGGTCCCACACAGGAGATTAATGTGCAAAGTTAAAGCACATGGGATTGGGGGTAGTGTGCTGACGTGGATTGAGAACTGGTTGTCAGACAGGAAGCAAAGAGTAGGAGTAAATGGGTACTTTTCGGAATGGCAGGCAGTGACTAGTGGGGTACCGCAGGGTTCTGTGCTGGGGCCCCAGCTGTTTACATTATACATTAATGATTTAGACGAAGGGATTAAATGTAGTATCTCCAAATTTGCGGATGACACTAAGTTGGGTGGCAGTGTGAGCTGCGAGGAGGATGCTATGAGGCTGCAGAGTGACTTGGATAGGTTAGGTGAGTGGGCAAATGCGTGGCAGATGAAGTATAATGTGGATAAATGTGAGGTTATCCACTTTGGTGGTAAAAACAGAGAGACAGACTATTATCTGAATGGTGACAGATTAGGAAAAGGGAAGGTGCAACGAGACCTGGGTGTCATGGTACATCAGTCATTGAAGGTTGGCATGCAGGTACAGCAGGCGGTTAAGAAAGCAAATGGCATGTTGGCCTTCATAGCGAGGGGATTTGAGTACAGGGGCAGGGAGGTGTTGCTACAGTTGTACAGGGCCTTGGTGAGGCCACACCTGGAGTATTGTGTACAGTTTTGGTCTCCTAACTTGAGGAAGGACATACTTGCTGTTGAGGGAGTGCAGCGAAGATTCACCAGACTGATTCCCGGGATGGTGGGACTGACCTATCAAGAAAGACTGAATCAACTGGGCTTGTATTCACTGGAGTTCAGAAGAGTGAGAGGGGACCTCATAGAAACGTTTAAAATTCTGACGGGTTTGGACAGGTTGGATGCAGGAAGAATGTTCCCAATGTTGGGGAAGTCCAGAACCAGGGGTCACAGTCTAAGGATAAGGGGTAAGCCATTTAGGACCGAGATAAGGAGAAACTTCTTCACCCAGAGAGTGGTGAACCTGTGGAATTCTCTACCACAGGAAGTAGTTGAGGCCAATTCACTAAATATATTCAAAAGGGAGTTAGATGAAGTCCTTACTACTCGGGGGATCAAGGGGTATGGCGTGAAAGCAGGAAGTGGGTACTGAAGTTTCATGTTCAGCCATGAACTCGTTGAATGGCGGTGCAGGCTAGAAGGGCTGAATGGCCTGCTCCTGCACCTATTTTCTATGTTTCTATGACAGAACCAAAGTATTTGTTCAACTGGTCTGCCATTTCTTTGTTCCCCATTATAAATTCACCTGATTCTGACTGCAAGGGACCTACATTTGTCTTCATTAATCTTTTTCTCTTCACATATCTATAGAAGCTTTTGTAGTCAGTTTTTATGTTCACTGGAAGCTTACTCTCATACTCTATTTTCCCCCTCCTAATTAAACTCTTTGTCCTCCTCTGCTGAATTCTAAATTTCTCCCAGACCTCAGTTTTGCTGCTTTTTCTGGCCAATTTATATGCCTCTTTCCTGGATTTAACACTATCCCTAATTTCCCTTGTTAGCCATGGTTGAGTCACCTTCCCCGTTTTATTTTTACGCCAGACAGGGATGTACAATTGTTGAAGTTCATCCTTGTGATCTTGAAATGTCTGCCATTGCCTATCCACCATCAACCCTTCAAGTATCATTCGCCAGTCTATCCTAGCCAATTCATGTCTCATACCATCGAAGTTACCTTTCTTTAAGTTCAGGACCCTAGTCTCTGAATTAACTGTGTCACTCTCCACCTTAATGAAGAATTCTACCATATTGTGGTCACTCTTCCCCAAGGGGCTTTGCACAACAAGATTGCTAATTAATCCTCTCTCATTACACAGCACCCAGTCTAGGATGACCAGCTCTCTAGTTAGTTCCTCGACATATTGGTCGAGAAAACCATCCCTAATACACTTCAGGAAATCCTCCTCCATCGTATTGCTACCAGTTTGGTTAGCCCAATCTATATGTAGATTAAAGTTGCCCATGATAACTGCTGTACCCTTGTTGCACGCATCCCTAATTTCCTGTTTGCTGCCATCCCCAACCTCACTACTACTGTTTGGTGGTCCGTACACAACTCCGTATAGCTGGCAAAGGCTATGACTCCATGATGGTGAGATTGTGCAGCATGTAGCAGACCACCATGAATCTTGACACCTGCTCTGCCGAGTACTGCAGGGCTCCTCTGGGCTTTCATTGTATACATGCTGCCCATGGAGTCATGAGCTATGTCATCAATGGATGTCATCATTGGATATCCCTTGTCGGAGTGGCTCAAATGCAGATGGCACTGCAGACTGCCGCAGAATGAAGGTATCATAACTACTGCCAGAATACCGGGCATTGACATGCATGATTCATTGCCTATGGTTGCACATTAGCTGGACATTAAGGAAGTGGAATTCTTATCTGTAGCAGTACATCTCAGAGTTGACATGCGATGCACCTAATGGCATCCTGCACCTTGGGGAAGCCTGCAATCCTTGCAAAGCCATTTGCTTGCTTCGCCTGCTCTATGGCGAGAATGAAATGTCATCAGCTCTCTTTGAATACAGAGCCTCGGTGATCTTGCTTTCGCAAAAGTGAATGGGTAACTGCGAGATATTGCAAATATATCCTGGAAGTAGCCGACGCAAAAAAGTTCATGGCCACGGTCACCTAGCACAAATGAAGATGGTTGTGGTTATTGTGTAGTCAGACCTTCAGGAAGGACACATTTAACTTAAAGTAAGCCAACAGTTAAAGGGTTAACAGGCTGTACTGTGAAGACAGTTTTGTAAATTGACCAGCCTCGTATGAACTTGATGACCATTGCCCCACCAAGTCTGCAGTGGTTGCTTCACCATTTTGAAATGCTAATGTCAACCTTGTTGCAGGAGCGAAAAACTCATTATGGACCCGAAACTTGCCATCACAACAATTTGTGGGATAATGGTTGAACATCAAAAAAAGCAGAAGACCTGAAACTCCCCATCAGAAACACTCCTTGTTGCAGGAGTGAAAAACCCATTACAGACCCGAAACTTTCCATCAAAAGCAGTTTGCCTGATAATGGTCGAACATCAAAAAAAGCAGGAGATTCGGAACTTCCCATGAAGGCTTTTCGTGATAATGGTTGAATATCAAAAAGCTGGAGACTCTCAAGTCCCCATTAAAAACACTTTGTGTGATAACGGTTGAACAATCAAACCGAAGGAGGTCAGTTCTTTGTGTGATAATGGACTATTCACTGACTCAAGATGGGTGACGTGAACAAATGGTACATCAAAGGGGGAGGATTGCGTCATTCATTGTCACAGGTAGGACCTTTTGTATTATAAAAGGGGTGTGTTTAGGTATGACCCTTGGCAACTTGCAAGGCAACTGTGGGTGGTTTTGGTCAACCACACACATGGAAACATACTTCTCTGAGCGACCGTTGGGGTGAGTAATGTTTGAAGGTAATGAAAGTTACTGCTCAAAGTTAAAGGGAACAGTGCAGTGATGTTTGTTATCCATAGTATAATAATCAATTAAAAGAATACTGAGTTGTGAGCCTTGACCACTTTTATCTCACTTGGATCAGCTCGGATTCTGGAATTAGAGGAAAGAGAAAGGTGCGGGTACACCTATCTACAGTTGGAGGTCAATCATCTCAGCCCCAGGACATCGCTGCAGGAGTTCCTCAGAGCAGTGTCGTAGGCAAAACCATTTTTAGCTACTTCATCAATGACCATCCCTCCATCATAAGATCAGCAGTGGGGCTGTTCGCTGATGATTGCACAGTGTTCAGTTCCATTCGCAACTCCTCAGATAATGAAGAAGTCAATGCCCGAATGCAACAAGACCCGGACGACATTCAACCTTGGGCCGATAAGTGGCAAATACCATTCGCGCCACACAAGTGCCAGGCAATGACTATCTCCAACAAGTAAGAGTCTAACCACTGCCCCTTGATAGTAAACAGCATTACAATCGTTGAATTCCCCATCATCAACATCCTGGGCGTCACCATTTACCAAAAACTTAACTGGACCAGCCAGGTCAGAGGCTGGGTATTCTATGGCGAGTATCTCACCTCCTGACTCCTCAAAGCCTTTCCACCATTTACAAGGCACAAGTCATGAGTGTGATGGAATACTATCCACTTGCCAGGATGAGTGCAGCTCCAACAACACTCAAGAAGTTTGACACCATCCAGAACAAATGTTGATTGGGACCAAATCCTCCACCTTAAACAATCACTCCCTACACCACTGATGCACCGTGGCTGCAGTGTGCACCATCTACAAGATACATTGCCGCAACTTGCCAAGACTTCTTCATTACCGCCTCATAGTGCCGAAAAATTGGCTCTAAGGAGCCGATTTTTGTGCCCCTTGTTCCTTGAACTTCCGGTAGAATTAAAACATTTCTAAGTCCCTTGTCATCATTGTCTATTTTTATGATGTAAAATAAAAATAAAAGTAACATTGCAATGAAATCTTAATTTTCCAAAATAATCTTAATTTTCCAAGATGTGGCAAATTTTTAAAAGCCAGCAGAGAACGATTAAAAAAAGGATTGAGAGAGGGCAGATAGATTATGAAATTAGACTAGCACGAAATATAAAAACAGATAGTAAGAGTATCTACAGGTACATAAAAAGGAAAAGAGTCGCTAAAGTAAATGTTGGTCCCCTGGAGGATGAGACTAGGGAATTAATAATGGAGAACGGGGAAATGGCAGAGACATTGAACAAAAATGTTACATCGGTCTTCATGGTAGAAGACATTAAAAACATCCCAATAGTGGATAATCAAGGGGCTATAGGTAGGGAGGAACTTAATCCAATCAATATCACTAATGAAGTAGTACTAGGTAAAATAATGGGACTAAAGGCAGACAAGTCCCTGGACTGGATGCCTTACATCCTAGGGTCTTAAGAAAAGTTGCTGCAGAGATAGTGGATGCATAATCTACCAAAATTCCCTGGTTTCTGGGGCGGTCCCAGCAGATTGGAAAACCGCAAATGTAACGCCCCTATTTAAAAGAGGCAGACAAAAAGCAGGAAACTATAGACCAGTTAGTCTAAATTCTATCGTTGGGAAAATGCTAGAGTCCATTATTAAGGAATCAGTACCGGGACATTTGGAAAAGCATGATTCGATCAAGCAGAGTCAGCATGGTTTTATGAAAGGGAAATCAAGTTTGACAAATTTGCTGGAGTTCTTTGAGAATGTAACGAGCAGGGTGGATAAGGGGGAACCAGTGGATGTGGTGTATTTGGATTTCTAGAAGGCAGTCGATAAGGTGCCACATAAGAGGTTACTGCACAAGTTAACAGCTCACGGGGTTGGAGATAATATGTTAGCACGGATAGAGGATTGGTTAACGAACAGAAAACAGAGAGTCGGGATAAATGGGTCATTTTCCGGTTGGCAAACAGTGACTAGTGGGGTGCCGCAGGGATCGGTGCTGGGTCCTCAACTATTTACTATCTATAATGGATGAAGGGACTGAATGTAATGTAGCCAAGTTTGTTGATGATACAAAGATGGGTGGGAAAGCAAATTGTGAGGATGAGACGACAAATCTGCAAAGGGATATAGACAGGCTAAGTGAGTGGGCAAACATTTGGAAGATGGAGTATAATGTAGGAAAATGTGAGGTTATCCACTTTGGCAGAAAAAAATAGAAAAGCAAATTATAATTTAAATGGAGAATAAGTGCAAAATGCAGCAGTATAGAGTCCTTGTGCATGAAACTCAAAAAGTTAGTATGCAGGTACAGCAAGTAATCACGAAGGCAAATGGAATGTTGCCCTTTATTGCAAGGGGGATAGAGTATAAAAGCAGAGAAGTCCTGCTACAACTGTACAGGGTATTGGTAAGGCTACACCTGCAGTACTGCGTACAGTTTTGGTCTCCTTATTTAAGGAAAGATATACTTGCATTGGAGGCTGTTCAGAGAAGGTTCACTAGGTTGATTCCGGAGATGAGAGGGTTGACTTATGAGGATAGGTTGAGTAGGTTGGGCCTATACACATTGGAGTTCAGAAGAATGAGAGTTGATCTTATTGAAACATGTAAGATAATGAGGGGGCTCAACAAGGTGGATGCAGAGAGGATATTTCTACTCATAGGGGAAACTAAAACTAGGGGACATAGTCTTAGAATATAATGAACAGTGGTGTACATTTAAGGAGATATTTCACAACTCTCAAGAAAAATATATTCCAGTGAGGAGGAAAGGTTTAAGAGAAAAGATAGCCATCCATGGCTAACTAAAGAACTAAAGGATGGTATCTAATTAAAAACAAGGGCATGCAAAGTAGCCAAAACTAGTGGGAGGACAGAACATTGGGAAGCTTTTAAAAGCCAGCAAAGAATGACTAAAAAAATGATGAAGAAAGGGAAGATAGACTATCAAAGTAAACTAGCACAAAATATAAAAACAGATAGCAAGAGTTTCTATAGGTATATAAAAAGGAAAAGAGTATCTAAATTAAATTTTGGTCCCTTAGAGGACGAGACCGGTGAATTAGGAATGGGGAACATAGAGATGATAGAAACTCTGAACAAATATTTTGTATCAGTCTGTATGGTAGAGGACGCTAACAATATTCCAACAGTGGATAGTCAAGAGGCTATAGTGGGGGAGGAACTTAACACAATCACAATCACTAAGGAGGTGGTACTCAGTAAGATAATGGGACTAAAGGCAGATAAATCCCCTGGACCTTATGGTTTGCATTCTAGGGTCTTAAGAGAAGTAGCAGCAGGGATTGTGATTATAATTTACCAAAATTCCCTGGATTCTGGGGAGGTCCCAGCAGATTGGAAAACTGCAAATGTAATGCCCCTATTTAAAAAAGGAGGCAGACAACAAGCAGGAAACTATAGAGCAGCTAGCCTAACATCTGTGGTTGGGAAAATGTTGGAGTCCATTATTAAAGAAGCAGTAGCAGGACATTTGGAAAAGCAAAATTCGGTCAGGCAGAGTCAGCATAGATTTATGAAGGTGAAGTTCATGTTTGACAAATTTGCTGGAATTCTTTGAGAATGTAACCAACAGGGTGGATAAAGTGGAACCAGTGGATGTGGTGTATTTGGACTTCCAGAAGGCATTTGACAAGGTGCCACATAAGAACATAAGAAATAGAAGCATGAGTAGGCCATATGGCCCCTCGAGCCTGCTCCACCATTCAAGAAGATCATGGCTGATCTGATCATGGACTCAACTCAGGTTACTGCACAAGATAAAAGTTCACGGGGTTGGGGGTAATATATTTGCATGGATAGAGAATTGGCTAACTAACAGAAAACAGAGAATCGGTATGAATGGTTCATTCTCTGGTTGGCAACCAGTAACTAATGGGGTGCCGCAGGGATCAATGCTGGGACCCCAACTATTTACAATCTATATTAATGACTTAGAAGAAGGGACTAAGTGTAACGTAGCCAAGTTTGCTGATGATACAAAGATGGGAGGAAAAGCAATGTGTGAGGAGGTCACAAAAATCTGCAAAAGGACAAAGACAGGTGAAGTGAGTGGGCAAAGATTTGCCAGGTGGAGTATTATGTTGGAAAGTGTGAGGTCATGCACTTTGGCAGAAAAAAAATCAAAGAGCAAGTTATTATTTAAATGGAGAAAGATTGCAAAGTGCTGTAGTACAGCGGGACCTGGAAGTACTTGTGCATGAAGCACAAAAGGATAATATGCAGGTACAGCAAGTGATCAGGAAGGCCAATGGAATCTTGGCCTTTATTGTAAAGGGGATGGAGTATAAAAGCAGGGAAGTCTTACGACAGCTATATAAGGTATTGGTGAGGCCACACCTGGAATTCTGCGTACAGTTTTGGTTTCCATATTTAAGAAAGGATATACTTGCTTTGGAGGCAGTTCAGAGAAGGTTCACTAGGTTGATTCCAGAGATGAGGGGGTTAATTTATGAGGAAAGGTTGAGTAGGTTGGGCTTCTACTCATTGGAATTCAGAAGAATGAGAGGTGATCTTATCGAAACATATAAGATTATGAGGGATCTTGACAAGGTGGATGCAGAGAGGATGTTTCCACTGATGGGGGAAACTAGAACTAGAGGGCATGATCTTAAAATAAGGGGCCGCCCATTTAAAACTGAGATGAGGAAAAATTTATTCTCTTAGAGGGTTGTAAATCTGTGGAATTCACTGACTCAGAGAGCTGTGGAAGCTAGGACATTGAATAAATTTAAGACTGTAATAGACAGATTTTTGAGCGATAAGGGATTAAAGGGTTATGGGGAGCGAGCAGGGAAGTGGAGCTGAGTCCATGATCAGATCAACCATGATCTTATTGAATGGCGGAGCAGGCTCGAGGGGGCAAAATGGCCCACTCCTGCGTCTATTTCTTATGTTCTTATAATAGCAAATACACAAGAGTTGTCACTGGTGAAACTTGTAATGTTTTTTGCTATTACTGAAATCAGATTTGAATTTGACATTTTCATGCCTTAATCTAACTCTTTATGAATTTTGCAGGTCATTTTTCTATGGTATTGTTGCAACTGTACACATGTATAGATGGATAATGGATTTGCTGCCGCAAATACTTGTGAGCATCATTAAAGTCGAGAAATTAAAATTGTAAAGACGTTAGAGATGAATATTTCATTCACCTCCCCTGAATAAGTTACAATTGTTACACGGAACTTGTCTGAAGCTTTGTACGTTTCATTAGTTGAAGTATTCAAAATAATAATGGAGTTATTTCTCACGTAGCAGAGAATAAATATCGGTTTGGGATAAGAAATAAATGGCCAGACCTGGAATGAGTTGGCTAAATGTCATGGTCTCTGTCTAATTAGTAGAGTATTCCATGAATCAACAACTCTGCCAGAAAAAATTACTCCCTAAATTAAATGAGGTCACAAAAGATACAGTCCATCAGTAAGGCCAGAGGCTTACAGTAATTGAGAAAATTAGATTCCATCTTTGTTACAAGGGATTATAATATTTTTTCCATTGTTTTGGGGATTGGATTCCATGATCCATTTATTTAAAATGGTGTTTTGAGCAATGTATTTTGTGATTCAGTCCCTTTGTGTCAGCCATGATTCAGTGGTAGCACTCTCACCTGAGTCAGAAGGTTGTGGGTTCCAGTCCAGAAACTTGAGCACATAATGTTATGTTGACACTTCTGTGCAGTACTGAGGGAGTGATGCACTGTTGAAGGAGCCATCTTTTGAATGAAAAGTTAAACCGAGGCTCTGTCTGCCCTCTCAGGTGGATAGAAATAATATCATGGCTTTATTTGAAGAAGAGCATAGAAGTTCTCCCCATTGTCCTGGCCAACATTTATCGGTCAAACAACACCTAAAACAGATGATCTGTTTATTTATTTAATTGCTGCTTGTCATCATCATCATCATAGACAGTCATAGAAACATAGAAACATAGAAAATAGGTGCAGGAGTAGGCCATTCAGCCCTTCGAGCCTGCACCACCATTCAATAAGATTAGAGCTGATCATTCACCTCAGTACCCCTTTCCTGCTTTCTCTCCATACTCATTGATCCCTTCAGCCATAAGGGCCATATCTAACTCCCTCTTGAATATATCCAATGAACTGGCATCAACAACTCTCTGCGGTAGCGAATTCCACAGGTTAACAACTCTGAGTGAAGAAGTTTCTCCTCATCTCAGTCCTAAATGGATTACCCCTTGCCTTTAGATGGTGTCCCCTGGCTTAGGACTTCCCCAACATCAGGAACATTCTTCCTGCATCTAACCTGTCCAGTTCCGTCGGAATTTTATATGTTTCTATGAGATCCCCTCTCATCCTTCTAAACTCCAGTGAATACAGGCCCAGTCGATTCAGTCTCTCCTCATATGTGAGTCCTGCCATCCCGGGAATCAGTCTGGTGAACCATCGCTGCACTCCCTCAATAGCAAGAACGTCCTTCCTCAGATTAGGAGACCAAAACTGAACACAATATTCCAGGTGAGACCTCACCAAGGTCCTGTACAATTGCAGTAAGACATCCCTGCTCCTATACTCAAATCCCCTAGCTATGAAGGCCAACATATAATTTGCCTTCTTCACCATCTGCTGTACTTAAGAACATAAAAACAAAAGAATTAGGAACAGGAGTAGGCCATCTAGCCCCTCGAGCCTGCTCCGCCATTCAAAAAGATCATGGCTGATCTGGTCGTGGACTCAGCTCCACTTACCCGCCCTCTCCCCGTAACCCTTAATTCCCTTATTGCTTAAAAATCTATCTATCTTTGACTTGAAAACATTCAATGAGCCAGCCTCAACTGCTTCCTTGGGCAGAGAATTCCACAGATTCACAACCCTCTGGGAGAAGAAATTCTTTCTCAACTCGGTTTTAAATTGGCTCCTCCGTATTTTGAGGCTGTGCCCCCTAGTTCTAGTCCCCCCCACCAATGGAAACAACCTCTCTGCCTCTATCTTGTTTATCCCTTTCATGATTTTAAATGTTTCTATAAGATCATCCCTCATCCTTCTGAACTCCAAGGAGTAAAGACCCAGTCTACTCAATCTATCATCATAAGGTAACCCCCTCATTTCTCGAATCAGCCTAGTGAATCGTCTCTGTACCCCTTCCAAAGCTAGTATATCCTTCCTTAAGTAAGGTGACCAAAACTGCACGCAGTACTCCAGGTGCGGCCTTACCAATACCTTATACAGTTGCTGCAACACCTCCCTGCTTTTGTACTCCATCCCTTTCGCAATGAAGGCCAACATTCCATTTGCCTTCCTGATTACCTGTTGCACATGCAAACTAACCTTTTGCGATTTCATGCACAAGGATCCTGCAGGAACCGCTGCTCGGGAATCCGTACCTCCACGGCCGAGGTTTTATGTGGCGGTCGGAAGAGAAGGCTGTGGCTGGTGAGGTGACCAGGGTCAGGGACCTGCTCAATGGCGGAGGAGCGGGCTGGATGGCGCCAGACACGCTGGCGCGGCGCCTAAATTCTGCCAACGTCCGCCACGCGGCCGATGCCATCGAGTCGCTAAAAACAGCTCTGGGCCCTGACTCCGTTAGGTGCATCGAGGAGGCTCAAGCACGTGGGGAGATCCCGTCCGAACTAACCCCCGTCCGGACGGAATTCCTCATCGGCGCCAAACCCCGGAACCTCCCTCGGGGGCCGGCGCCTCACAACTTGAGCCGCCTCGGGGAAATCCCCTCCGTGCCTTTCAGTTCCGCGCGGAGGGGTTTCCTGTACGGGCTGCTCCTGCACACCCTCAACTTTGCCATCCTCGCCGGCCGTCCGGACACGCCATGGCGTACCATCTTGCCGTCCGGAGGAGGCGGGGGTCCCCGATGGAGGGCACTCTACGCAGGGGTCCTCCCACTATTCATCGGGGACTTGGCCTGGAGGGTGGTGCACGGAGCAGTGCCGTGCAACAAATTTTTAAGCCGGTTCACGGACTCCCAGGCCGCCTGCAATTTCTGCGGTCTGGAAGAGTCCGTGTTCCATGTTTTTATGGAATGCACAAGGTTGCAGCCCCTGTTTTATTATTTGAAGGGGCTGCTCCTGAAATTCTGGCTGCACTTCAGTCCCACTCTCCTGATCTTTGGGCACCCTGTGCGGAGGGGAGCGGGTAGGTCCGAAGGCCTCCTCGTAGGACTGCTCCTGGGCACGGCCAAGAGTGCCATCAGCCGGTCCAGGCAGCGGGCGGTCGAGGGGGTCGTTCAACCTGACTGCCTGCCTCTCTTCCGCTCTTTCATCCGGTCCAGGGTGTCCTTGGAGATGGAGCACGCGGTGTCCACCGGTACGCTCGCGGCCTTCCGCGAGAGGTGGGCACCGGAGGGACTGGAGTGCATCATCACGCCCGGCAACCAAATTTTAATTTGATTTTACGTTTTAAAGTTTAATTTGTTTTAATTGCCGGTGCTTTTAGTGTCCCCCTCCCCTTTTATAGGGGGCACTGGAAAAAAATTTGATTTTAGCGCCCCAAAAAAAAAACCAAAAAAAAAAAGGAAAAAAAAAAAAGGGGCCTTGAAAATGTCTGCTGTGTCACCCAGGCGGGTGGCACGGTTTAATGTTTATGTTTATTTTCAGGTAAACTCAAAAGAGTTTCATGCACAAGGACCAATTGTGGAGCAGTGGAGGCGTGGCCTGCTCAGTTGGCTGAGTGAGCAGTGAGGAGAGGAGCTACTGTTGCAGCTCCTGTGAATCAGCCCAGGAAGAGAAGGAAGGAAGGGGCTTCACCACCAACTTTCACCCAGAGGGAGAGGAGGAAAGCAGAAAACTTTTAACATCTTTAGCATTTCTGCAAAGAGTTGGAGAGAGGGGGAAAGACCAACAACAACATCCAGTGTGGAAGGAGGGAGACTCTACCATTCTACAGGTGGGTGTGGGTGCATTTCCCCGTAAAGACTTTGTTGTATTGGTGGGGGGAGGAAAGAAGACCACTGAGGGCCGGAACATCGCGGGGGGTGTGTGTGTGTGGAAGTGTGTGTGGGGGCCTTGCTTACAACTAGGCCCCCCCCCCCCCCAATTGAACCCCCCCCATTACCTAGCCTGGGATAGCTGGAGCTACCAGGCTGAAGATTTCTTTAAATCACCTATTAAACATCGTTGGGAGTGTGTGCCTGGTTGGCTCTAGCTGCCCCAGGTGAAAACATCTTCTCCCCCCACCCGAAGACCAACCCAAAGTCTGTGTTTTTGTTTTTCTACCATCTGGGGAGTGCACCCCAAGAAAAACACCCACCCATCGATGTGAGGGGAGACCTGCCCTCGCAGTCTCCCTCTTTCCCGCACCCCACTTTCTCTATCTCTCTCTCTCTGTCTCTCCCCTCTCTCTCTGAGAGACCTTTCCTCCAAATTTTAACAAAAAAACCAAAAAATAAAACAACTGAGCAGAGGGAGCAAACTAGGGGAGAGGTGTGCCTCGTTAAGAGCTCCTCTGCTCAGTCTTATTATACGAGGCCAATTAAGACCATTAAGGCCTGTGACTTTGGGGTGGGTGTAGCCCTTAAAGGGACCCGTGATGGCGACCCTATCCACGCCGGTGGCAGGGCCAGCTAGGACTTATGCGCAGGCGGCATCCACATCCACGGTGCCTCCTGCGCCACCTGCTGCCCTGCCACCATTCAAACTAATAACTAAAAAACACGGGGTCAAGAGCTACACTCACCCCACAATGAGCATTGAGGAGTGCGTGCGGGCGATGGCTGGGGTAGTCGGCCCCTCGGCCATTGTCGCAGCCTCCAAGATGTCTGGGAAGGCCGTGTTCTTCCTGGGGTCGGAGCGGGCGGTGTCCCTGGCCCTCGAAAAGGGGCTCACGGTGGGCAGGACGTTCCTGCCGGTGGATCCTCTCGAGGCCACCGCGCAGAGGGTCATCGTATCGAACGTCCCGCCCTTTGTTCCCGCTGAGCTCCTCCTCCCTCACCTACACCAACTGGGGGAGGTAAGGTCGGGGATTAACCCCATACCGCTTGGCCTCAGGGAGAGCAGCCTGCGCCACGTGTTCTCCTTCCGCCGCCAGCTCTTTGTCCGGCTAGCGCGGGAGGAGACGACGGAGGGGAACTTTAATGTGGTGCATGAGGGGACTGCCTACCGCGTCTTTTGGACGTCGGACGGCGTGCGGTGCCATGCCTGGAGGGAGGTGGGGCACGTTCGCAAGAACTGCCCCGCCTCCAAGGCCGCCAAACCACCGAAGGCGGCCAAGGCTGGCGCCGCCGCCACCCCTCCCCCTAGTTGCGTCCGCGTGCCGGGAGCCGTAGGTGCGCGGGCATCGCCGGGGGCCCTTGCTATTACGGCCTCCGGCGGGGGGGAGGAAGAGCGTCCGATCGGAAGGAAGGCGCGGGAGAAGGCAAAACATCCAGAGGCGGGTCCCCTCGGTGCGCCAGACGATTTGTTTACCGCGCTCAGCCCAACCCAGTCACCGGCGAGCGCGGGGTGCCCTGAGCCCGCGCCCGAGCCCTTGACCAATACCGCAGAGGGGCTCGGGCGCGGGCAAGAAAAGAAAAAGGGGGGGGTGGAGCGGGAGGCCTCGGCAGACATGGAGGTCTCCCTGCCTCCGCGCACCCCCAGCAACAAAAGGAGGCGCCGCTCCGTTGAGGCGGAGGGGGAACAACATCCCTCCGCGGAGGAGTCGGTGCCCGCCGCGTGTCCCACGTCCCCCACCAGCGCCCCCAAGCTGCGCTGTAGGCGAGAGGAGTCTGTCTCCGGGGAGGGTGAGACAGTCGAGGCTGCCCAGCCTCTGCCTCCCGGGGATGGCGTGGAAGATCTGCCTGTCGTGGGGGGCGTGGGGATCGCGGAGGAATGCATTGCCGCCGGGCCGGGCGTCCCGGGGACTGAGGCGGGCGGGGCCGAAAAGGCCGTACCTGAGCCCGCCCAGCCAATACCCAACTTCCCCCGGGATTTGCTCAGCCCGGAAGAAACCGAAATTAATGATTTTAATGACACTGTAAATGCTGGGCCAGGGGCTGGCAGCGGGGAGGGGGAGGAACACCCACCCTCGCCCCCTACTTTGGAGCTGGAGCACTTGGAGGGCCTGGGGATTACCTATGGCCGGGTCTTTCCTTGTTCCCCGGTTCCGGGGGCGGAGGGGGAACCCCTTCCGCTGTCGTTTCCCGACCCAGCACCATTTTTAAAAGAGCCCAGTGGGGACTCCTCTGCCGACGATCCTGGGGGTGGGATCGGGGCAGAACCAGGGCCGGTTGGAGCGGCCGGGTCATTTGCCGTACCTTGTGCGGTCGATGGGCCGGCTGCTGGCGGCCACCTCCCGGAGGAGGACGGGGACTTGGTGGGGGACGCGGAAGAAAATCTAGAGACCACCGCCAGCGAGGCGGTGGATCTGCTCGCGGCCGCCGCCGAGACCATCCTCATTCCTGCAAAGGAACTCCGGGACTTTTTGGCCCAGAGCCGGGGTTGCTGCAACCAAGCCCGACTGGCCCTGGAAAAATGGTCCGAGCCAGAGCTGATCAAGGGGTCCGTCCGCACCGCCGCTAAAACCTTGGCCGCGGGTGGGCCCTTGACAAAGGCGCAACACCTTGAACAGCGCGAGCTCGAGGGACTCCTCGCTGGGCTGCGGAGGGAGTGGAGTTCAACAAAAGACTCCGCTCCCTCCCCCACAATAGGTTAAGGTAGAGGTTGCACTATGCTTTTGCCATGAAGATAACCATAGCCAGCCTCAACATCAACGGCGGCAGAGGGGCACGCCGTAGATTTGACAATTTTTCGTTCCTGCGGGAGGGGAAATATGCGGTGTGCTTCCTGCAAGAAACCCACACCGTTCCGGGAGGCGAAGCCACGTGGCTCCTGGAATGGCAAGGAGAGGTCCGCATGAGCCACCTCACCGCCATTTCTAGTGGGGTGGCCATCTTGCTGGGCCCGCATTTTAGGCCGGAGATCTTGGGGGTCGAGGAGCCCGTGCCAGGCCGCTTGCTGCACGTAACGGTTCGCCTGGGGGACGTGCCGCTCCATCTCGTGAACGTGTACGCCCCTCAGCCCGGCCCGCAGCAAACGCGCTTCTTTGAAGAGGTGTCCGCTCTCCTTGGCTCCGTCGACGTCGGTGACTGCATTGTCCTCGGGGAGGATTTTAACTGCACCCTCGAGGCGAGGGACCGCTCCGGTGCCCCGCAGTGCATGACGGCGATGGAGAAGTTGAGGGACCTGGTCGGGTCCTTCGACTTGGTGGACGTCTGGCGAAATCTCCACCCCGACTCCAGCGCCTTTACTTGGGTGAGGCCTGGAGTAGGATGGTCTAGAGTCGACCGCCTTTACATGTCTCGGGCGTATGTTTCCTGCGTCCCAGCGGCCTCCATGCGGCCGGTGCCGTGTTCGGACCACCACCTGGTGTGGGCGGAGCTCGCTTCGTTCCGCGCGAGGACGGGGTCCATGTACTGGCTGCTGGAGGACGAGCGGTTCCAGGACTCGTTCCGTCGATTCTGGTCCGACTGGAGAAGGAAGCAGGGGGGCTTCCCCTCCTTGAGGCTATGGTGGGACGTGGGCAAGGCTCACGTCCGCGTCTTCTGTCAAGAGTACGCGAGGGGGTCGACCAAGAGGCGGGCGGCCAGGGTCGGGCGCCGAGAAAAAGAGGTGCTCGACCTGGAATCCCGTCTCGGTCAAGTCGTCGAGGACCCGGCCCTGCGGACGGTGTACGAAGCGAAGAAGGCCGCGCTGAAGGACCTGCAGCTCGTCGGGTCCCGAGGCCGCGGATCTGGTTCCTGCGGGATCTGGACCGCGGCTCCCCCTTCTCCTACTCGCTGGAAAAAAGGCAGAGTGTCCGTAAGCAGCTCTTGACGCTGCTGGCCGACGATGGCTCTCTCGTCTCGGATCCGGAGGGCGTCAACAACAGGGCCCGTGATTATTCTCTCCGGATCCGTCCAGCGAGGAAGCGCGTAGAGTTTTGTGGGAGGTCAGCCCGGAGGGCGCCGAAAATCTGGAAGCTCCGCTAAGCCTGGCGGAGCTGACTGGTGCCCTCGACCGGCTCTCGAGGGGAAAATCCCCGGGACTGGACGGGCTGACCGTGGAGTTCCACAGGGCGTTCTGGGACGTCCTGGGGGGCGACTACGCGCGGATCCTGGGGGAAAGTCTGGCGACCGGGGAGATGCCCCTCTTTTGGCGCAGGGCAGTCATCGTCCTGCTGCCTAAGAAGGGCGATCTCCGCCTCCTTAAGAACTGGCGCCCGGTCTCCCTCCTCAGCACGGACTACAAAATCTTCGCCAGGGCGATGTCTGCTCGCCTTGGTGCCGTGCTGGACCACATGATCCACCCCGACCAGTCCTACACGGTCCCGGGCCGGACAATCCACGACAACATCCATCTGGTCCGGGACCTCATCCATCATTCCCAGGAGGCTGGTCTGTCGGTCGCCTTCTTATCTCTCGACCAAGAGAAGGCGTTCGACAGGGTGGATCACGACTATCTGCTCGGGACTCTGCGCGCTTTCGGGTTCGGGACGCATTTCGTCGCCCGGATCCGACTTTTGTACGCCGCCGCGGAGTGTCTGATTAAGGTTAACGGGTCCTTGAAGGCGCCCCTTCGCTTTAGGAGAGGGGTGCGCCAGGGATGCCCCATGTCCGGCCAGTTATATGCCATCTGCGTGGAGCCTTTCCTGCGCCTCTTGCGGACGAGGTTGACGGGACTGGTTCTGCAAGGGCCGGGCTTGGAGGTCGTCCTCTCGGCTTACGCCGATGATGTGCTCCTCGCGGTAGAGGATCCCGCTGACCTGCGGAGGATGCGTGAGTGCCAAGAGATTTACTCGGCCGCATCCTCCGCCAGAATCAACTGGGAGAAATGTTCCGGACTCCTGGTGGGTCAGTGGTGGGTGGACTCCCTGCCGGAGGAGCTCAGGCCTTTTGCCTGGAGCACGACCCATCTCCTCTATCTGGGAGTCTACCTTAGCCCCGACGAGGGAGCCTGGCCGGCGAACTGGCAGGAGCTGGAGGCCAAGGTTGCCGCTCGCCTAGGGCGCTGGACAGGACTGCTCCGAGTGCTGTCCTACAGGGGTCGAGCGCTAGTCATAAACCAGCTGGTGGCCGCAATGTTGTGGTACCGGCTGGTCACTTTGACCCATCCCCCTGCGTTTGTCGCCAAGATACAGAAGAAGCTGGTGGACTTCTTCTGGAACAACAGGAAGCACTGGGTCTCTGCTGCGGTCTTGAGTCTCCCGCTTGAGGAGGGTGGTCAGTCGTTGGTGTGCGTCAGCGCCCAGCTCGCGACTTTCCGTCTTCAGACCCTGCAGAGATACCTTTACGTCGAGCCCCCTCCTAGGTGGTGCGCTCTGGCGACGTATTTCTTCCGCCAGCAGCTCGACCTCAACTACGACACGCAGCTCCTGTTTGTGAACTTGGGGGGTGTCAGGACCACCCTCCGGGAGCTGCCTGTCTTTTACAGGGACCTCATCAGGGTCTGGAACAAAGTCTCCACCAAGCGCAGCTCTCCGCCGGCTGGAGTGGCGGCTGTCCTGCAGGAGCCGCTGCTCGGGAATCCGTACCTCCACGACCGAGGTTTTATGTGGCGGTCGGAAGAGAGGGCTATGGCTGATGAGGTGACCAGGGTCAGAGACCTGCTCGATGGCGGAGGAGCGGGCTGGATGGCGCCAGGCATGCTGGCGCGGCGCCTAAATTCAGCCGACGTCCGCCACGCAGCCGAAGCCATCGAGTCGCTAAAAACAGCTTTGGGCCCTGACTCCGTTAGGTGCATCGAGGAGGCTCAAGCACGTGGGGAGATCCCGTCCGAACTGACCCCCGTCCGGACGGAATTCCTCATCGGCGCCAAACCCCGGAACCTCCCTCGGGGGCCGGCGCCTCACAACTTGAGCCGCCTCGGGGAAATCCCCTCCGTGCCTTTCAGTTCCGCGCGGAGGGGTTTCCTGTACGGGCTGCTCCTGCACACTCTCAACTTTGCCATCCTCGCCTGCCGTCCGGACACGCCATGGCGTACCATCCTGCCGTCCGGAGGAGGCGGGGGTCCGCGATGGAGGGCACTCTACGCAGGGGTCCTCCCACTATTCATCGGGGACTTGGCCTGGAGGGTGGTGCACGGAGCAGTGCCGTGCAATAAATTTTTAAGCCGGTTCACGGACTCCCAGACGCCTGCAATTTCTGCGGTCTGGAGGAGTCCGTGTTCCATAGTTTTAGTGAGTGCACAAGGTTGCAGCCCCTGTTCCATTATTTGAAGGGGCTGCTCCTGAAATTCTGGCTGCACTTCAGTCCCACTCTCCTGATCTTTGGGCACCCTGTGCGGAGGGGAGCGGGTAGGTCCGAAGGCCTCCTCGTAGGACTGCTCCTGGGCACGGCCAAGGGAGCCATCAGCCGGTCCAGGCAGCGGGCGGTCGAGGGGGTCGTTCAACCTGACTGCCTGCCTCTCTTCCGCTCTTACATCCGGTCCAGGGTGTCCTTGGAGCACGCGGTGTCCACCGGTACGCTCGCGGCCTTCCGCGAGAGGTGGGCACCGGAGGGACTGGAGTGCATCATCACGCCCGGCAACCAAATTTTAATTTGATTTTACGTTTTAAAGTTTAATTTGTTTTAATTGCCGGTGCTTTTAGTGTCCCCCTCCCCTTTTAGAGGGGGCACTTGGAAAAATGTGATTTTAGCGCCCCAAAAAAAAACCCCCAAAAAAAGAAAAACACAAAAAAAAAACACAAAAAAGGAAAAAAAAAAGGGCCTTATAAATGTCTGCTGTGTCATCCAGGGCGGGTGGCACGGTTTAATGTTTTTTGTTTCACAGATAAACTCAAAATGAGTTTCATGCACAAGGACCCCCAGGTCCCTCTCCCCATTCAAATAATATTCCCTTTTACTGTTTTTTTTCCCAAGGTGGATGACCTCACACTTTCCGACATTGTATTCCATCTGCCAAACCTTAGCCCATTCGCTTAACCTATCTAAATCTCCTTGCAGCCTCTCTGAGTCCTCTGCACAACCCGCTTTCCTACTAATCTTAGTGCCATCTGCAAATTTTGTTGCACTACACTCTGTCCCCTCCTCTAGGTCATCTATGTATATTGTAAACAGTTGTGGTCCCAGCACTGATCCCTGTGGCACACCACTAACCACTGATTTCCAACCGGAAAAGGACCCATTTATCCCGACTCTCTGCTTTCTGTTCGCCAGCCAATTCTCTATCCATGCTAACACATTTCCTCTGACTCCGCGTACCTTTATTTTCTGCAGTAACCTTTTGTGTGGCACCTTATCGAATGCCTTTTGGAAATCTAAATACACCACATCCATCGGTACACCTCTATCCACCATGCTCGTTATATCCTCAAAGAATTCCAGTAAGTTAGTTAAACATGATTTCCCTTTCATGAATCCATGCTGCGTCTGCTTGATTGCACTATTCCTATCCAGATGTCCCGCTATTTCTTCCTTAATGATAGTTTCAAGCATTTTCCCCACTACAGATGTTAAACTAACCGGCCTATAGTTACCTGCCTTTTGCCTGCCCCCTTTTTTAAACAGAGGCATTACATTAGCTGCTCTCCAATCCGCTGGTACCTCCCCAGAATCCAGAGAATTTTGGTAGATTATAACAAATGCATCTGCTATAACTTCCGCCATCTCTTTTAATACCCTGGGATGCATTTCATCAGTACCAGGGGACTTGTCTACCTTCAGTCCCATTAGTCTGTCCAGCACTACCTCCCTAGTGATAGTGATCATCTCAAGGTGCTCCCTTCCCACATTCCTATGACCAGCAATTTTTGGCATGGTTTTTGTGTCTTCCACTGTGAAGACGGAAGCAAAATAATTATTTAAGGTCTCAGCCATTTCCACATTTCCCATTATTAAATCCCCCTTTTCATCTTCTAAGGGACCAACATTTACTTTAGTCACTCTTTTCCGTTTTATATATCTGTAAAAGCTTTTACTATCTGTTTTTATGTTTTGCGCAAGTTTACCTTCGTAATCTATCTTCCCTTTCTTTATTGCTTTTTTAGTCATTCTTTGTTATTGCTTAAAATCTTCCCAATCCTCTAGTCTCCCACTAACCTTGGCCACCTTATACGCATTGGTCTTTGATTTGATACTTTCCTTTATTTCCTTGGTTATCCACGGCTGGTTATCTCTTCTCTTGCCGCCCTTCTTTTTCACTGGAATATATTTTTGTTGCGCATTATGAAAGAGCTCCTTAAAAGTCCTCCAATGTTCCTCAATTGTGCCACCGTTTAGTCCTTGTTTCCAGTCTACTTTAGCCAATTCTGCCCGCATCCCACTGTAGTCCCCTTTGTTTAAGCATAGTACGCTCGTTTCTGACACAACTTCCTCATCCTCAATCTGTATTACAAATTCAACCATATTGTGATCACTCATTCCGAGAGGATCTTTTACGAGGAGATCGTTTATTTTTCCTGTCTCGTTACACAGGACCAGATCCAAAATGGCTTGCTCCCTTGTAGGCTGTTACATGCTGTTCTAAGAAACAATCTCGTATGCATTCTATGAATTCCTCCTCCAGGCTACCCCCTCCAATTTGATTTGACCAATCGATATGTAGGTTAAAATCCCCCATAACTACTGCCGTTCCTTTTTCACATGCCTCCATTATTCCCTTGATTATTGCCCGCCCCACCATGAAGATATTATTTGGGGGCCTATAAACTACGCCAACCAGTGACTTTTTCCCCTTACTATCTCTAATCTCCACCCACAATGATTCAACATTTTGTTCATTGGAGCCAATATCATCCCTCACAACTGCCCTGATATCATCCCTTATTAACAGAGCTACCCCACCTCCCTTCCCTTCCTGCCTATCTTTCCGAATCGTCAGATACCCCTGTACGTTTAATTCCCAGTCCTGGCCACCTTGCAACCATGTCTCTGTAATGGCCACCAAATCATACCCATTTGTAATGATTTGTGCCGTCAACTCATTTACTTTATTTCTAATGCTGCGTGCATTTAGGTAGAGTGTTTTCATCCTGGTTTTTAAACCATGATTTTTAGTTTTTGCCCCTCCTGCAGCACTTTTATATTCAGTGGCCCTTTTGGTTTCTTGCCTTTGGTTTCTCTGCCCTCCACTTTTACTCATCTCTTTTCTGTCTTTTGTTTTTGTCTCCTTTTTGTTTCCCTCTGTCTCCCTGTATTGGTTCCCATCCCCCTGCCATATTAGTTTAACTCCTCACCAACAGCACTCGCAAACACTCCCCCGAGGACATTGGTTCCGTTCCTGCCCAAGTGCAGACCGTCCGGTTTGTACTGGTCCCACCTCCCCCAGAACCTGTTCCAATGCCCCAGGAATTTGAATCCCTCCCTGCTGCACCACTGCTCAAGCCACGTATTCATCTGTGCTATCCTGCGATTCCTACTCTGACTAGCACGTGGCACTGGTAGCAATCCCGAGATTACTACTTTTGAGGTCCTACTTTTCAATTTAACTCCTAGCTCCTTAAATTCGTCTTGTAGGACCTTATCCCTTTTTTTTACCTATGTCGTTGGTACCAATGTGCACCAACTTGCATGCCAACTTTCACGACTGATGTATCATTACACACAGGTCTCATTGCACCTCACCTTTTCTTAATCTGCCGCCATTCAATCTGCCTTTGTGTTTTTGCCACCAAAGTGGATAACCTCACATTTATCCACATTATACTGCATCTGCCATGCATTTTCCCACTCACCTAACCTGCCCAAGTCACCCTGCAGCCTCTTAGCATCCTCCTTACAGCTCACACCGCCACCCAGCTTAGTGTCATCTGCAAACTTGGAGATATTACACTCAATTCCTTCATCTAAATCATTGATGTATATTGTAAATAGCTGGGGAACCAGCACTGAGCCCTGTGGCACCCCATTAGCCACTGCCTGTCATTCTGAAAAGGACCCGTTTATCCCGACTTTCTGCTTCCTGTCTGCCAACCAGTTCTCTATCCACGTCAATACATTACCCCCAATACCATGTGCTTTAATTTTGCACAAAATCTCTTGTGTGAGACCTTGTCAAAAGCCTTTGGGAAGTCCAAATACACCACATCCAGTGGTTCTCCCTTGTCCACTCTACTAGTTACATCCTCAAAAAATTCGAGAAGATTTGTCAAGCATGATTTCCATTTCATAAATCCATGCTGACTTGGACCGATCCTTGTCACTGCTTTCCAAATCTGCTGCTATTTCATCTTTAATAATTGATTCTAACATTTTCCCCAGGCTAACCGGTCTATAATTACACATTTTCTCAATCCCTCCTTTTTAAAAAAGTGGTGTTACATTAGCTACCCTCCAGTCCATGGGAATTGATCCAAAGTCGATAGACTGTTGGAAAATGACCATCGATGCATCCACTATTTCTAGGGCCACTTCCTTAAGTACTCTGGGATGCAGACTATCAGGCCCCAGGGATTTATTGGCCTTCAATCCCATCAATTACCCGAACACAATTTCCCGCCTAATAAGGATTTTCTTCAGTTCCTCCTTCTCTCCAGACCCTCGGTCCCCTAGTATTTCCGGAAGGTTATTTGTGTCTTCCTTCGTGAAAACAGAACCAATTGTTTTTGTTCAACTGGTCTGCCATTTCTTTTTTCCCCATTTTAAATTCACCTGAATCTGACTGCAAGGGACCTACGTTTGTCTTCACTAATCTTTTTCTCTTCACATATCTATGGAAACTTTTGCAGTCAGTTTTTATGTTCACAGCAAGCTTCCTCTCATACTCTATTTTCCCCCACCTAATTAAACCCTTTGCCCTCCTCTGCTGAATTCTAAATTTCTCCCAGTCCTCATGTTTGCTGCTTTTTCTGGCCAATTTATATGCCTCTTCCTTAATTTCCCTTGTTGAGCCATCTTCCCCGTTGCTTCTATTCTAAAAGTGAGTTCTCAGGTGACTGTACAGTCCAATATGGGAATTACATTCTCTCTCAGAGGTGGGACAGACAGTTGTTGAAGGAAAGGGTGGGTGGGGAGTCTGGATTGCTGCACGCACCCTTCACTGCCTGCGCTTGTTTTCTGCACGCTCCCTGTACGGAGAAAGAGTCAGACTGAACACGATGAGCTAAAGTAAAGTGTGACCTTAGTCTTTTATTGCTGGTCTCCAGAGTGCCTCTCCAACCTATGAAGCCTCCTTAAATATCTGTGCTCCCAAGGGATTATGGGATCCCTTGGGACTCCAGGAGATGAGCCCTCTAGTGGCTGTACAGAGTAAATACAAGTTTACATATATAACAACACTCCCCCCCTCAAAGTCAATAGAGTAATTATTTACAATGTGAGTCGATCTGGGGCCCTTCTTGCCCTGGTTGATTGTCTCGGTGTGAAAGCTGATGTTCTTGAATCATTTGTTGGGCCCTCACTCGGCTGCTGTGAAGCTGGCCTAGCTGGGCTGCCTGGTATGTTGGGCCTTGCTGGGCTGCTGTGGATGATGGGTTCTGCTTCGTGGTCAACCGTGGTGCCGGTTGTCGCTGGTGTGTATGTTGGGGGATCAATAAAGCTCGGGTCCACGGTGGGTTGCTCAGGATAGTCCGTGAATCTGAGTTTGAGTTGGTCCAAGTGTTTCCGGTGAATGAGTCCATTTGAAAGTTTGACCTGAAACAACCTGCTCCTCTCTTTGTCCACGACAGTGCCGGGAAACCACTTGGGACCGTGTCCATAATTTAACATAAATACAGGATAATTGATTTCAATCTCGCGTGGCACATTTGCGCTATCACGGTACGCACTTTGTTGAAGCTGCCTGCTCTCTACCTGTTCATGTAGATCAGGGTGAACTAACTAGAGCCTTGTCTTAAGTGCTCTTTTCATGAGTGGGGTCTCGGCGGTAGCTAAGCAGGACTTGGGATAGGCGAGTCTGCAGTGAGCCTTCAGTTACTCTCTTCAAGCCTTGCTTGATGGTTTGCACTGCTCTCTCTGCCTGACCATTGAACACTGGTTTAAACGGGGCAGATGTGACATGTTTGATCCCGTTACGGGTCATGAATTCTTTGAACTCAGCACTGGTAAAACATGGCCTGTTGTCATTCACCAGGAAATCGGGTAGGCCTTGAGTGGCAAACATGGCCCGCAGGCTTTCAGTAGTGGCAGCAAACGTGCTGGCCGACATTATCTCGCATTTAATCCACTTGGAGTACGCGTCTACAACCGCAAGGAACTTTTTACCCAAGAACGGGCCGACATAGTCGACGTGTACCCTCGACCACGGTTTGGAGGGCCAAAACCATAAACTGAGCGGCGCCTCCCTGGGTACATTGCTTAACTGCGAGCATGTATTACATCTGTGAACACAGGACTCTAAGTCCGCATCGATACCGGGCCACCACACATGGGATCTGGCTATCGGTTTCATCATTACGATGCCTGGGTGGGTACTGTGGAGGTCATTAATGAAGGTGTCTCTGCCCTTCTTGGGGACCACTACTCAATTTCCCCATAGAAGGCAGTCTGCCTGTGTAGACACTTCATCTTTGCACCGCTGGAACGGCTTTATCTCTTCCTGCATTTCCACTGGAACACTGGACCAGCTCCCGTGAAACACACAGCTTTTGACTAGAGATAATAAGGGGTCCTAGCTTGTCCAGGTTTTGATCTGCCGGGCAGTGACAGATGACTGCTCACTCTCAAATGCTTCCATAAACCATGGCTAGATCTGAGGACTGCGCCATTTCCACCTCCGTGGTCGGTAATGGCAGCCTACTGAGAGCATGGGCGCAGTTTTCTGTGCCTGGCCTGTGGCGGATGGCATAGTGGTATGTGGACAACGTGAGCGGCCATCTCTGGATGCGGGCCGTTGTGTTGGTATTTATCCCTTTACTGCGGAGAACAGGGATATAAGTGGCTTATGATCAGTTTCCAATTCGAATTTTAGCCCAAACAGGTATTGATGCATTTTCTTTACCCCATAGACACACGCTAACACTTCTTTCTCAATCATGCTGTAGGCTCTCTCAGCCTTAGACAGACTCCTGGATGCATAAGCAACCGGTTGCAGTTTCCCAAAATCATTAGCTTGTTGCAATACACACCCGACGCCATATGACGACACATCACATGTTAGTACCAAACGCTTACATGGATCATACAACACAAGCAATTTGTTTGAGCATAGCAATTTTCTCGGTTTTATAAAGGGATTTTCTTGGCTTTTGCCCCAAACCAATTCGTCCCCTTTTCATAGTAAGACATGCAGTGGTTCTAACAGTGTGCTGAGACCCGGTAAGAAGTAACCAATGTTGTTCAGGAGTCCCCAGAAACGACCGCAGCTCTGTCACATTTTGTGGCCTCCGTCTTCGCGTTGGTGGGCCTGATGCCGTCTGCCGCAATCCTCCTTCCCAGAAACTCCACTTCAGGCCCCAGCAAAACGCACTTCGAGCGTTTTAACCTGAGTCCCACGCGGTTGAGTCGACTAAGAACCTCCTCCAGGTGCTGCAAATGCTCGACTGTGTGCCAACCTGTGACCAAGATTTCGTCCTGGAAGACCACGGTGTGTGGGACTGACTTCCGTAAGCTTTCCATGTTTCTCTGGAATATCGCCGCCACTGATTGGAATCCAAATGGGCATCTGTTATAAATGAAAAGACCTTTGTGTGTGTTGATGCAGGTGAGGGCCTTCGATGATACCTCCAGTTCCTGCGTCATGTAGGCTGAAGTCAGATCCAGCTTTGTGAATGTCTTTCCTCCCGCCAGTATTGCAAAGAGGTCGTCGGTCTTTGGTAGTGGGTATTGGTCCTGAAAAGAGAAACGATTGATAGTTACTTTGTTATCGCTACAGATTCTGATGGTGCCATCTCCCTTCAGGACTGGGGCGATAGGACTGGCCGATTCGTTGAACTCGAGCGGGGAAATGATGCCCTCTCTTTGCAGCCGGTCTAGCTCGATCTCTACCCTTTCCCTCATTATGTACGATACTGCTCTCGCCTTGTGATGGATGGGTCGTACCCCTGGAATTAGGTGGATCTGCACTTTTGCTCCTTAGAATTTCCCGATGCCTGGTTCGAACAGCATAGGAAATTTGTTTAAGACCTGGGCACATAAAGTATCGTCAGCGGGCGAAAGCGCTCGGACGTCATCCCAGTTCCAGCGTATCAAGCCATCGCCCGGTACCACCCAGAGTGGTAGCTTGTGCACCGCTCCATCATAGGAGACCTTTACGGTAGCACTGCCGATTACAGGAATCAGTTCTTTCATGTAAGTTCTTAGTTTCGTGCGAACTGGAGTTAAGACTGGCCTTGAGGCCTTGTTGCATCACAACCTTTCGAAAGTCTTTTTGCCCATAATAGACTGGCTCATGCTCGTGTCCAGCTCCATTGACACCGGGAGTCCATTTTGTTCAACATTCAGCATTATCGGGGGACAATTTGTGGTAAATGTGTGAACCCCATGTACCTCTGCCTCCACGATCTGAGGCTCTGGTTCGTCGTGATCCTCTGTGAATCTGTCCTCCTCTGCAACATGGTGGTTTGCAGGTTTAACAGGCTTTGCAGCTCGCTTGCACACTCATTGGAGGTGTCCCATTGTTCCACAGCCCTTGCAAATGTATTCTTTGAATCGGCATGAATGGAAACGATGATCACCCCCGCAGCGCCAACAAGGTGTTAATGGCCTTGCATTCATCACCCTTGATGGTGGACTCTCAGACATCTGCGGATGTGTAGCTGCAGGTATGTGTGACCTTCCCTGTACGTTATGATTCGAAAACAACATCACTTTGTTCACAGTACTTGTAGCAGCACTTGTGTGCTGAGAGATTTGCTTCGTATTGTCAATGGTGGCAATGAACGCCTGGGCTTTTGCTATGGCCTTACTCAAGGTTGTGGTCTCTACAGTCAAAAGTTTGCGAAGTATGGTTTCGTGTCCAATGCCAAGTACGACAAAGTCTCTGAGCATGTGCTCCAAATGTCCTTCAAATTCGCAATGTCCTGCAAGGCGACTTAGCTCGGCGACATAACTCGCCACTTACTGGCCTTCAGAACTTTTGTAGGTGTAAAACCGGTACCTCGCCATCAGAATGCTTTCCTTCGGGTTCAAATGCCCTCGGACCAGTGTGTATAAATCGTTGTACAATTTCTCCGTGGGTTTCGCTGGAGTAGATTCTTCATGAGGTCATATGTTGGTGCTCCACAGATGGTGAGGAGGATCGCCCTTTGTTTGGCAGTGCTCTGTTCCCCACCTAGCTTGTTGGCTACGAAGTATTGGTCGAGTCGCTTCACAAAAGTTTCCCAACCATCTCCCTCCGAGAATTTCTCCAAGATGCCTACTGTTCTCTGCATCTTTGTGTTCGCTATCTGTATCTCATCGCTAGTTGTTATATTAATGATTTAGACGAGGGGATTAAATGTAGTCTCTCCAAATTTGCGGATGACACTAAGTTGGGTGGCAGTGTGAGCTGTGAGGAGGATGCTATGAGGCTGCAGAGTGACTTGGATAGGTTAGGTGAGTGGGCAAATGCATGGCAGATGAAGTATAATGTGGATAAATATGAGGTTATCCACTTTGGTGGTAAAAACAGAGAGACAGACTATTATCTGAATGGTGACAGATTAGGAAAAGGGGAGGTGCAACGAGACCTGGGTGTCATGGTACATCAGTCATTGAAGGTTGGCATGCAGGTACAGCAGGCGGTTAAGAAAGCAAATGGCATGTTGGCCTTCATAGCGAGGGGATTTGAGTACAGGGGCAGGGAGGTGTTGCTACAGTTGAACAGGACCTTGGTGAGGCCACACCTGGAGTATTGTGTACAGTTTTGGTCTCCTAACTTGAGGAAGGACATTCTTGCTATTGAGGGAGTGCAGCGAAGGTTCACCAGACTGATTCCCGAGATGGCGGGACTGACCTATCAAGAAAGACTGGATCAACTGGGCTTGTATTCACTGGAGTTCAGAAGAATGAGAGGGGACCTCATAGAAACGTTTAAAATTCTGATGGGTTTAGACAGGTTAGATGCAGGAAGAATGTTCCCAATGTTGGGGAAGTCCAGAACCAGGGGTCAGAGTCTAAGGATAAGGGGTAAGCCATTTAGGACCGAGATGAGGAGAAACTTCTTCACCCAGAGAGTGGTGAACCTGTGGAATTCTCTACCACAGAAAGTTGTTGAGGCCAATTCACTAAATATATTCAAAAAGGAGTTAGATGAAGTCCTTACTACTAGGGGGATCAAGGGGTATGGCGAGAAAGCAGGAATGGGGTACTGAAGTTGCATGTTCAGCCATTGAATGGCGGTGCAGGATAGAAGGGCCGAATGGCCTAGTCCTGCACCTATTTTCTATGTTTCTATGTATGGAGAAAGAGTCAGACTGAACACTGTGAGCTCAAAGTAAAGTTTGACCGTAGTCTTTTATTGCAGGTCTCCAGAGTGTCTTTCCAACTTGTGAAGCCTCCATAAATACCTGTGCTCCCAAGGGATTATGGGATCCCTTGGGACTCCAGGGGATGGGCCCTCTGGTGGCTGTACAGAATAAATACAAGTATACACATATAACACTCTCGGCGATGAGACTCGAGGTGCTCAGCACCCTCCCGAATGCTCTTCCTCCACTTAGGGCGGTCTTGGCCAGGGATTCCCAGGTGCCGGTGGGGATGTTGCACTTTATCAAGGAGGCTTTGAGGGTGTCCTTGAAATGTTTCCTCTGCCCACCTGGGGCTCGCTTGCTGTGTAGGAGTTCTGAATAGAGCGCTTGCTTTGGGAGTCTTGTGTCGGGCATGCGAACGATGTGGCCCGCCCAACAGAGCTGGTCGAGTGTGATCAATGCTTCAATGCTGGGGATGTTGGCCTGATCAAGAACACTGATGTTGGTGCGTCTATCCTCCCAGGGATTTGCAGGATTTTGTGGAGGCAGTATTGGTGGTATTTCTCCAGTGCTTTGAAGTATCTACTGAGCCTTTTATGAGGCCGGGTATCACTACAGTCCTGCAGACCATAAGCTTGGTGCCAGATTTGAGGTCCTGGTCTTCGAATACTCTCTTCCTCAGGCGACCGAAGGTTGTGCTGGCGCACTAGAAGCGGTGTTGGACCTCGTTATCGATGTCTGCCCTTGCTGATAGTAGGCTCCCGAGGTATGGAGGTCCACGTTGTCCAACTGGGGGGCAGTGCAGTGTGGCGGGAGGCCTTTGTCTTATGGATGTTCGTGTAAGGCTCATGCTTTCGTACACCTCGGTGAAGATGTTGACGATGGCTTGGAGTTCAGCCTCTGAATCTGCACAGGCTGTAATTAGATGATAGAGGATGGGACGATCTTTCATCTAGCCTGAAGGCGACGAAGGTTGAACAGGTTCCCATTGGTTCTATAGTTTAGTTCCACTTGTTGAATGTGAGATGCAGCATTGCAGTGAGGAAGATCGAGAAGACTGTTGGTGCGATGACGCAGCCCTGCTTGACCCCGGTCCGGACATGGATTGGTTCTGTGCTGCTTCCGTTGGTCAGGATCACGGCTTGCATGTCGTCATGGAGCAGGCGGAGGACAGTGAGAAACTTTTGGGAGCAGCCGAAACGGAGGAGGACGCTCCATAGTCCCTCACGGTTGACAGTGTCAAAGGCCTTTGTGAGGTCAAAGAAAGCCATGTACAAGGGTTGGTGCTGCTCCCTGCATTTCTCTTGTAGTTGTCGCGTGGTGAAATTATATGTTGCTTGTGGGACTTTGCTGTGTAAAAATTGGCTGCTGCATTTCTTACATTACATTACAACAGTGACGGCACTTCAAAAGTACTTCATTGGGTGTGAAGTGCTTTGGGACGCCTTGAAATCATGAACGGCGCCATATAGCTGCAAGTTCTCTTTTCCATGAAAATGTCAAATGGGTGGTGGTAATAATCAGTTTCAGGAAGCTTTGTACATCCCCCATTGGCTAATCAAAATTCGCAGTGTTTTCAGTGGAATTCATTGCTAAGTATTAGCCAAAGTATATGCACCTCCAAGTAATTTGAGAGCAAGGTCAAATTTGAACCCATGTTTTGGACTTTTACGATGCACAGGAGCATTAATCTCCAGTTCTGGAAATTTAGAAGATTTTGTGCTTTCCACTTCCAACATTTTCACAAGTGTTGCAGGCACATGTGAATTATAATGGCCTTTTACATGAATGAAACAGGTTCTATAATGGACTGTAAATTTTGCAATATTTAATTTATTCTATAGACTAACTTTTCAACTTACTAGGAAAACTATCACGAATCCTAACTGCAGTCAATTACTGCTTTTATTTTGATATATAATACAGAAATTTGTGCTCTAAAATCTATGAATGGACTTTAATTCTCCATCCCACTCCCACATGACCTCTTTGACTTTGTCCTGCTACACTGTTCCAATAAAGCTCAACCCAAGCTTGATGAACATCATCTCATCTTTTTATTCAGCACTTTATAGCCTTCTGGCCTTAACATTTAATTTAACAACATTAGATCTTAATCACTGCTCCCATTTTCTTGGATAGCAGGTGCGGTAATGGAGGTTGGCTGCACCAGAGCCACTGGGAGTGGAGGAGGTGTGGGCTGGTGCTTGAGGTGGGGATCCTCTATCTGTATACGACCTAGGGTCCACCTCCCTTTCTTCATCACATTCCTGGGCCATTGAAATCTTCCCTTTACCAGATTTTCTATGCTTTCCTTCTCTTCTGTTATTCAGTTGTAACAATTTACTCCTCCTCTGGACCCATCTTTTGTTTCCTTACTTGTTCCATTACCACCCCCTTTTGCCTTGCACCATCATCCCTTTTGTTGTTTATTCACTCCTGCCCTCCACCCTATCACAGAACCATCCCCACTCCCTCCCTCCGACTCAGTTTCCCAGGCTCCGTTTTTGCTTATTAGGCTGAGAAATTCAGAAGCGTTCATTTTTGAGCGCCTTACCCGCAGAGTAAGCCTGTGCTCAAATGGGGAGGTCCAAGGAGCCCCAGATTTTGGACCTCGGACCCCAGTATAATGTAGTTGGCGATATGGCAGGAGCCCTCACAGATTGGTGCTGCAATTTCCACGGATAAATGCGTAAACAGCGCACTTTAATACATAAACTGGGTAAAGCAGCCTTATGAATTGATCATGGCTATCTGAAAATTAGAAGTCTGTCTCATTGGGGTGAGTAAGATGGACAGAGTTGTTTTTCCCTTTTATTTCTGAGTACTTTTTTAAATGAATTTTGTTCCTCTTGGTAGTTTCTAACTGATGGGACTTGTCTGGCAATGGTTTTATTTACATTATCTCCATTGCTATTTTGTGCTGTCACGATGATCTCTGCCATTCCTTATTGTGCTTGAATCAATCCGAGGCCCTATTTGTTTGAGACTGATCTCTTCCCAAGTTTCAAACTCTTAAGTTCTTGCAGTTGTCCACGTCCTGCGGTTTGCAATTGGAGCGTCTGCTTGAGGTCCAATTTTTTCGGAATGTTGAGAGTCTCCAAGGAGACATTCCACAGAGTCAGTTTCTGCTGCAGCATCCAATCTGAAAACAGAGTGATTGGGTTGGATGGTGGGGGTCTGGAGTCGTAATTGGACCTGGATGTCGAAGACGGGAGTGAGGATGGAGATCTCGGGACCAGAAGCAGTGGTGATTATGTTAAGTACTTACCTTTTTTAAATTACATAATGTTTAGTGTTGGTTTTCCCGGAGGCAATCAGCACTGGTCCTGGCTGTCTCAGGCTCAAACCAAAGTTGCAGCAAGGACCAGAAACTGGCGTTAGGCCCCTTATTTTGCTTGCTTCAGACGTGGGTAAAGGATGTCTCTTGTTTATCCTTTACCAAGATGGTGTCAGGTGTGGCCCACACCAGAGTGTGTGCGCATAGCGTGGATGCCAATTTGGACACAAAACGGCACCAGTAGTGCTGAACAACCAGGCACTATGGAGCTAAATTTCTGGACCTTAATCTCTAACATCTTCCACTTCTGATAAAAGGCCATTGCTATGAAACTTTGGCCGGTATTTTCCTCTTTTGGAGCATGGGGGGTAGATAAATGGGATTCCCAACCTGCTCTGGCCGACCCCCGACCGTCAACACTCGACCCCCCCCTGATCCTTGACCCCCATGCAATCCCCAACCAACCCCCTGCAATCCCTGATCCTCCCCTGCTGATCCCCAACCCTTCCCAGCCGGTAATCCCCGAACGAGCCACTACCGATTCCCAACCCCCACCCCACAATCCCTCCACCGGACCGCAACCTCGCTCCCTCTCTGCATCTGCAGGCCTACCCACCCACCCGCAGCCAGCTAGCCTCTCAATCTGGAGGTTTCACATGCAAATTAGGCCCTGCTGTTATAGTCGGCAGGGCCTGTGGGAAACCCAGGCTCCCAGGTTTCCCACCCACCATGAAGGCCCCCCTGCCCCCAACCTGCCTACCTGCAGAAATTCCGCCCTTTAATGCTGTTGTTCTTTTCACAGATACTGCTGAGTGTTTTCAAGCATTATTTTATTTTTATTGCAAGTAGCCAGCATCCGCATTTTGCTTTTGTATAAATGTACTGTCAGCTTGGTTCAGTTGTCAGAACTCTTGTCAGAACGTTGTGGGTTCATGCTCCACTCCAGAATTTGACTACATAATCTAAACACTTCAGCACAGTAATGAAGAAGTACAACAGCACTAAGAGTGCTGATCTTTGGATGAGACATTAATCTGAGGACCCATCTGATTGTTCATGTGGATGTAAAAAAATTCCTATGGCACTGTTCAAAGAGAAGCAATGGCCTTGGCATTTTATTTCTCCCTCAATCCAGACTACCAAAAACAGCACATGGATTGTTTCTGGAAAATGTAATAAATACATTGAGGGTAAAATGCATCTTGGATGGCATTGCAAATTGGGTGATAGTGAATCGGTAGCCCATTGATGGAAAATAAAATTGAGCAGAGTGTAAAACGGGCTGCCAAATCGCTATCACCTGCTTGCACTATTGCCCGTTTTGTGCACTAGACGATTTTCAACCCATTATTTTCTGTCACTTTATATTGTTCTGTAGTATAAATAGGTTGCAAAGTCACAGGTAAATAAAACCACCTTCATCCATTGTTAATTTTGTTGATGGTTGGCTTAGAACACAAGAGATTAGGAATAAGTCATGGTCATTCAACTCATCCAGCTCACACTGTCGATTAGGTTCATATACAGGACTGGGACTGTTCCACAAGTGAGGAGGACTTACATTGCACTTAAGGTTACACATTAGAATATGTATTCCTCTCCATGTAAAGTTTAAAAATATATATTATTACATTGTTTTTTTCCTGCAATCACAGTAGTAAAAGTATTGTTCTTTAATTTTACACACAGTAGAAACCTTTACATGACCTCTGGTACATGTTGGTAAGAAAGGTAGGCAAAATATCAAAATCAATTCTTCACGCAACCCCCAAACAAAAAGCAAGAAATTGGTTCTGTCGATGCGCTCAAGATTGTGCGCCAGAAGCCAGAGACCCGAGTGTTGTTCGAAATTGGGCCTCTGGCATCATCAGCATTATTCTGGAAAACTGCCAATTGGGTGTCCAGAGGAAACTTGCTGGTTGACCCTCCATGAATTTGGAGCACTCCAGAAGTGGCCCTCAGGTAGGTCCTGGGTGGAGGAGGGAGGGGGGCGCACGTAGGAGGACAGGAGGGGGCAAATGTGGATCATCAGCGGCATTCGCTCTGGCTCTACTTGAAGGTAAGTAAAAAAAAAAGAAACTTCCTTTTCGTTGGCGGCCTCCTGTGATCCATTTAAGGACCGCTGGCTGGGGCATAGCAATAACAGGAAAAACTGAGTGGAGTATGCCCAGCACGAGGCATTAGGCCCTTTATTAGCAAATGCAAGGGGCTTAATGTCTGTTTAATGCAGCTGTCAGGATTGCCTAAATATTGCTCAAGTCAAAATGATGTCAGATGTATTTCAGGCATCCTTGGGGTGGGGGACATAGCCTGTGAAATTAGACCTTTTCGTCTCTGTTTCGTGCCCAAAAAACAGCACAACAAGGTCTAATTTCTCCTGTTGGAAACACTCCAGTGATTTCAATATATAGAACATAGTGCTCCAAGAAAAATGTAACAGTTTCAGCTGGTTTCATGCCCTTTTTCACATCGTTGTTTGCACCTAATTAGATAGAGTTATGGGATTAAAATGAGATGTCTGATTATCGGATGCATTTTATGTGCCATGGTTGGTTAGGTAGATATTGTATCATGATAACTTCCTGAGGAGAATCTCAGTGCACACGGTAATCAAAATAGCTTCAACCTTCACATTTATGTCTATGTGTATAACATCAGAATAACATTCCCTACCACACCAGTCATTCTATGACCTTTCTGAGTGCAACTGCCAAAATACTACCAATTGGTGCCAAACAATGGACAGTTTATACTGTGTACATGTGCCCAGTGGAAACGTAGTTGAACTCTTCACTTAGAACTTTAACAGCGAGCAGGGAGGAGACTTTAAACATCAAGCACAGGCCTCAGAAATATAGTGCAATGTTGTAACCCACTGTGCCACTCAATCCCCATTAAATTCTTTATTGGGAGAAGAAAAATCTAATGGGAATATTTGTTCAAAAACCTACTCCTTTATAAAAGAATACTCACCATCAACAACTTTGATGTTTCAGTTAAAAACTCCCTATTGCCTTTATATAGCCCCTATAGAATGTGTAGCAACATAGCACAAGGCGCCACTCTGATGACCAATGGGCAGTGCCCCATGAATCCTTGGATAGCCCCTGAGTAAACAGTGGGGGCTATGACTTCAAGCCAGCTTGAAAACTGTCCCAAAAGCCAGCTATTGCTGGAAAAACATGTTACAGCCTGCAGAGTTGTATCTCAAAGACAGGCAGCTCTCAGATTTGTAGTTTTAGTTCCCTGTTATTTACTATTCAGTCACTCTGGGACACTCCCTACTGATCACATTACCAGAGTCGATTAGTGGGGAGGGAGACCCGACTTTTATGCTGGCAATAAAATACATGAAACATGAAAGATAAAGGACAGGAGAAGACCAGCTGATCCATAAAGCCAGTAAGTAAAAACTTTTTGTCAAGCCAGACTTCTATCTGGGAGATAAATACTTCTCAGTAGCATGTTGCTTAGAACAAGGGTACAGGACAACTGTGTGAGATAATTGACAATACAATAATTTTAGTATTTTTCTGTTCAATTTTAGTAGTGGTTTTGGAAAGCCGATCATATAAGAGCCAAAATGGGAACAACAGTGAAAATAAGTGAATGGATGTATCCAAATTATTGTCAAAAAAATCTTAGTGAACAGTCTCAACAATTCTCTTTGCAAATTTTTCATTCTGTACACAGACTTGCACCTAACTTATCTGACTCCCAGTTATCTACCAATGTGTAGAAATAGTTATATTAATTATGATATTGAATAGGGATGCTGTGATATTTGCAGGATCAAGCTAAATAAATACATTTGTGTGTTTAATTATTGTTTTGCTATTGCATAGTAGTAATGATTTGGATGTTCACAACAACAACTTGTATTTATATAGCACCTCTAACGTAGTGAAATGTCCCAAGGCACTTCACATGAGTAATTATCAAACAAAATTTGACACAATAAGGAGATATTAGGACAGGTGATCAAAAGTTTGGTCAAATAAGCAGCTTTTAAGGCATGCCTTAAAGGAGGAGAGAGAGGAAGAGGGGCAAAGAGGTTTAGGGAGGGAATTCCAGAGCTTAGGGTTTAGACAGCTGAAGATAAGTGTCATGTATGTACATTCTGTTTGTAGCCACCAGATGGCGTCATTTTTGGAGGCCAGCCATCTTGAGAGTCAGGCACTTTGGGCTTAAATAAAGCAGAGCCAAGGTTGTAACTTGCTTAGTTAAACAGTACTCAATTTGAATCTTTATTGCATATATAACATTTGGCGACGAGAATACAAGAAGCTTTGTTTGCAAAATGAGCACATTTGGATTTTTAGAGCGATTCATGGAAGGAGACGATTGGGCAGACTTTGTGAGCCGTTTGAACCAGCACTACATGGCCAACAAAATGAAGGGGGTCGACGATGCAGATCGGCGCCGGGCCGTGTTTCTCACGTGTGCGGTTCAAAGATCTATGGTCTAATAAAGAATCTACTCATGCCTAGTGATCCAACAGAGAAATCATATGAGGAGTTGTGTACATTGGTACGGGAGCACCTCAAGCCAGACGATGGCATTATCATCTCGAGATACAGGTTTTAAACATGCGTTCAATCGGTAGGGCCAGAGCGCGAAGGAATCCGTTGCCAACCTGAGACGTCTAGCGGGACCGGGCAAGTTCGGGACGGTGTTGGCAGACATGCTGCGGGACTTCTTTGTTATCGGTATCAACCACGAGGTGATAGAAACATAGAAATTAGGTGCAGGAGTAGGTCATTTGGCCCTTCAAGCCTGCACCACCATTCAATATGATCATGGCTGATCATGCATTTCAGTACCCCATTCCTGCTTTCTCTCCATACTCCTTGATCCCTTTAGCCGTGAGGGCCACATCTAACTCCCTTTTGAATATATCTAACGAACTGGCCCCAACAACTTTCTGTGGTAGAGAATTCCACATGCCCACAACACTGAGTGAAAATGTTTCTCCTCATCTCGGTCCTAAATGGCTTATCCTTAGATTGTGACCTCTGGTTCTGGACTTCCCCAACATTGGGAACATTCTTCCGCATCTAACCTGTCCAATCCCGTCAGAATTTTATATGTTTCTATGAGAGCCCCTCTCATTCTTCTAAATTCCACTGAATACAAGCCTAGTCGATCCAGTCTTTCTTCATATGTCAGTCCTGTCATTCCAGGAATCAGTCTCGCTGCACTCCCTCAATAGCAAGAATGTCCTTCCTCAGATTAGGAGACCAAAACTGTACACAATATTCAAGGTGAGGCCTTACCAAGGCCCTGTACAACTGTAGTAAGACCTCCCTGCTCTTATACTCGAATCCTCTCGCTATGAAGGCCAACATGCCATTTGCTTTCTTTACTGTCTGCTGCACCTGTATGCCAACCTTCAATGACTGATGTACCATGACACCCAGGTCTCGTTGCACCTCCCCCATTACCAATCTGTCACCATTCAGATAATAATCAGCCCTCCCGTTTTTACCACCAAAGTGGGTAACCTCACAATTATCCACATTATACCACATCTGCCGTGTATTTACCCACTCACCTAACCTGTCCAAATCACGCTGCAGTCTCTTAGCATCCTCCTCACAGCTCACACTGCCATCTAGCTTAGTGCCATCTGCAAACTTGGAGATATTACATTCAATTCCTTCGTCTAAATCATTAATGTATATTGTAAACAGCTGGGGTCCCAGCACTGAGCCTTGCGGTACCCCACTAGTCACTGCCTGCCATTCTGAAAAGGACCCATTTATTGCTGCTCTCTGCTTCCTGTCTGCCAGCCAGTTCTCTATCGATGTCAGTACATTACCCCCAATACCATGTGCTTTAATTTTTCACACAAATCTATTACGTGGGACCTTGTCAAAAGCCTTTTGAAAGTCTAAATACACCACATCCACTGGCTCCCCCTTGTCCATTCTACTAGTTACATCCTCAAAAAATTCTAGAAGATTTGTCAAGCATGATTTCCCTTTCATAAATCATGCTGACTTGGACCGATTCTGTCACTGCTTTCCAAATGCGCTGCTATTACATCTTTAATAATTGATTCCAACATTTTTCCCACCACTGATGTCAGGCTGACCAGTCTATAATTCCCTGTTTTCTGTCTTCCTCCTTTTTTAAAAAGTGGGGTTACATTAGCTACACTCCAGTCCATAGGAACTGATCCAGAGTCTACAGAATGTTGGAAAATGACCACCAATGCATCCACTATTTCTAGAGCCACTTCCTTAAGTACTCTGGGATGCAGAGACATCTGGCGTTGGAGGAGTTGGATTTAAAAAGGGCCATCCAGATCGCTCAATCGTGTATGACGACAGACAGGAGTCTAAAGCAAATAGCGGTGAAGAACCGAACCTCGGAAAGTACTGTAAAAGTGATTGATTCGGCGTTCGGCAGAGTGGTACATGGCAGGGCCTATCCGGCTGCGTTCGCGAAACCTGTGGCTGCCCAAAGTCTTCCAGCGAGAATGTATCCGACTTCTCCGTGTTGGAGTTGTGGGGGAAATCATCGGCACCAGCAGTGCCGATTTAAGCAATATAGTTGCAAAGGCTGTCTGAGAGTGGAGCATCTCCAGCGCAAGTGTCAAGCGAGCTGTGACACATCATATAGAGGATGAGAGTCAGACTAGCGTGGATCCGGATACGCAATCCGAGATGCCAGAGGAGGAAGTGTATGGATGTACTCTTTCATAACCAAGAGTAAACCAATTTTGATTAATGTGAAGTTTAACGGGATACCGGTATCGATGGAGTCAATCGATTATGAACGAGAGGGCATTTAATAAGCTGTGGGATACTAAGACTGTGAGGTCCAGGCTGAGTATCGGCAACTTCACGGGAGCCAAGGTGCAGATCCATGTGGACTCAGATGCAAGACCCGTCCATCATAAAACTTGGGCAGTGTCGTATATGATGAGGGAGAAGTTCAAATTTGAACTGGACAGACTCCAGCGTGAAGGGATCATATCACTGGTCGAATTTAATGAATGGGCCAGCCCCATTGTTCCTGTGCTGAAAAGTGATGGCACAGTTAAAATCTGTGGCGAGTACAAGGTTACGATCAACAGGGTTTCGAAACAAGGTCAGAACCCATTACCGAAAGCTGGTGACTTGTTTGCGACGCTAGCCGGAGGGAAGTCGTTCACAAAACTGGACTTGACGTCAGCCTATATGACACGAGTTGGTTGAGACATCGAAGAGACTTATGTGCATTAACACGCACAAAGGACTGTTAATTTCCATAGGTGCACTTTCAGAATTTGCTCAGCTGCAGCAATATTCCAGAGGAATATGGAAAATCAACTGAAGTCCGTTCTCGGAACTGTCATGTTCCAAGATAACATCCTGATCACCGATCGTGACTCCAAGGAACATCTGAACAACCTGGAAGAGGGTCTACTGCGTTTGATAGAGTGGGACTCAGACTGAAACGTTCGAAGCGCATCTTCATGGCACTGGAGATCGAATTCCTCAGGAGGAAAATCACCGCTGATGGCATCAGACCTACTGACGTGAAAACCAAGGCTATCAAGAATGCATCCAAGCCGCAGAACGTGATGGAGCTGCGTTCGTTCCTGGGTCTACTCAATTACTTTGGTAACTTCCGACCTAAATTGAGCACCTTACTAGAACCACTGCACATGCTATTGAGAAAAGGCGACAACTGGGTGTGGGGCGCATCGCAAGACAGAGCTTTCGAGAAAGCCACCAAACTGCTTTGCTTGAACAAGCTGCTGGTACATTATGACCCATGTAAATGTTTAGTTTTGGCCTGTGACGCATCGTCGTATAGAATTGGTTGCGTACTCCAACAAGCCAATGAGTCGGGGAAACTTCAACCTGTCGCGTATGCATCCAAAAGTTTGTCTACAGCATGGTAGAAAAAGAAGCTTTAGCTTGTTGTACGGTGTTAAAAAGATGCATCAATACCTGTTCGGTGTGAGGTTCGAATTAGAGACTGATCACAAGTCGCTCATTTCATTGTTTTCCGAGAGCAAAGGTATCAATACCAATGCTCATCCCGCATCCAAAGGTGGGCACTGACATCTGCCTATGATTATGTCATTCACCACAGACTGTCTCAACCTATGAAAGACTGTGATAAGATCTCAGAGAGGGGTATTGTCATGTATGTACATGCTGTTTGTAGCCACCAGATGGCGTCATTGTTGGAGGCCATTGAGCAACACACACACTGGCTGCTCAGGTATAAAAGGCCAGTCATTTTGAGAGTCAGGCATTTTGGGCTAAATAAAGCAGAGCCAAGGTTGTACCTTACTTAGTTAAACAGTACTCAGTTTGAACCTTTATTGCATACATAACAATAAGGCCACCAGTGGTAGAGTGAAGAGATTTGGAGATGCGCATGAATTCAGAATTGGACAAGTACTGAGATCTCGGTGAGTTATAGAGTTGAAGGTGGTTACAGAGAAAGGGAAGTGCATGGTGGGATATGAAAACCAGGATGAGAATTTTAAAATCGAAACATTGCCCCAACCGGGAACCAATGTAGATCAGCAAGTACAGGGGTGATGGGTGAATGGAACTTGGTGTGAGTTAGGGTATGGGTGTTTTGGATGAGCTCAAAGTTAACGGAGATTGCAAGGTAGAATGCCGGCCAGGAGAGCATTAGAATAGTTGAGTGTAGAAGGAACAAGACATGGATGAAGGTTTCAGCAGTCGATGAGTTGAGGAAGGGTCAGAGAATGGCTACATTGCAGAGGTGGAAATGGGCAGTCTTGGTAATAGGAGGTTGGAAACTCAGCTCAGGGTGAAGTAGGACATCAAGGTTGTGAACAGCCTGGTTCAGCCTCAGATGGTGGCCAGGGAGTGGGATGAAGTTGATGGCTAGGGAACAGAGTTTGTAGTGGGGACTGAAGACAATTGCTTCAGTCTTCTCAATATTTAATTGGAGGAAATATCTACTCATCTAATACTGAATGTTGGACAAGTAGTGTGACAAATCAGAGGCAGTGGAGGGTTTTGAGAGAAGAGGCAGAGCTGGGTGTTGTCACCATACATGTGGTATGAACCTGATGTTGCATTTTCGGATGCCACCGAGGGCAGCATGTAGATGATAAATAGGAGAAGGCCAAGGAGAGACCCTTGGGGAACTCCAAAGGTAATGGTGCGTGAGTTGGTACTGACTACGACTGGATAGATCAGAAAGGAACCAGGTAAGGGAAATCCAATTCAGCTGGACAATGGAAAGTGAGGATGGTGTGGTCAACCATTTCAAAGGTTGCAGACAGGTCAAAAAGGATGAAAAGGGACAATTTACCATAGTCATAGTGACATAGGATGTCATTTGTGACTTTTAAGGGCTGTTTCAGTGGTGTGGAGTGGCTGAAACCTGATTGGAGTGGATCAAACATGAAGTTGTGGGACAGATGGGTACGGATTTTGGAGGTGACTGCACGTTCAGGAACTTTGGAGAGGAAAGGTAGGTTGGAGATGGGGTGGTAGTTTGCAAGGTCAGAGAGGTCAAGTGTGTTTTTTTGAGGAGGTGGGTGATGACGGCAGATTTGAAGGGGAGGGGGACAGTACCTGAGGAGAGGGAACCATGAACAATATCAGTTAACATGGGAGTCAGGAAAGGAAGTTGGGTGGTCAGCAGTTTGATGTGTTGAGGGAGCAGGAGGTAGGTCTCATGGACAAGATGAGCTTAGAGAGGGCACAAATGGAGATAGAAGAGAAACTAGAGAAAGATGCAAGTTCAGGGCTAGTGCAGGGGGCACTTTAGGGGAAATTTGGCTTGATAGGCTAGGGGAAAGGAGGGAAGCAGCAGAGGCAGCTGAACATGCAGTCTCAATCTTAGTGACAAAGAAGTCCAGCGAATAAGGTGGATGAGATAAGAGCACAGGTAGATACTTGGGAGTATAACATTATAGCCATTCCAGAAACATGGTTGAAAGAGGGGCAGGTTTGGCAGATCAATATTCCTAGTTACAGGATTTTTAAACAAGACAGAAAGGGGGGTAAAAAGGGTGGGGGTCGCGGTATTGATTAAAGAAACTATTACAGCGGTGAGGAGGGATGATATGTTAGAGGGATCATCAAATGAGGCCATATGGGTCAATTGAAAAATAAAAAAGGGTCGATCACACTGCTGGGCGTGTATTATAGACCCCCAAACAGTGGGAAGGAGATAGAGGAGTAAATATGTAGGCAAATTGCTGTGAAGTCCAAAAACCATAGGGTAGTAATAGTAGGGGATTTTAATTATCCAAATATTGATAGGGACAAATATAATGTGAAGGGTATAGAGGATGTGGAATTCTTCAACAGCATTCAAGAGAACTTTTTTAGTCAGTCTTCAACAAGCCCAACACGAGAGGGGACGATTTTGGATTTAGTTTTGGGGAATGAAGCTGGGCAGGTTGAAGGGGTATTAGCGGGAGAGCACTTGGGTGCCAGTGACCATAATTCAGTCAGATTCAAGTTAGTTATGGATAAGGACAAGGATAGGCCTGGAATAAAAGTCCCAAATTGGGGAAAAGCAAATTTTGCTAAGTTGAGGAGTGTTTTAGCCACAGTGGACTGGAAACAGTTACTTGTGGGTAAATCAGTGTCGGAACAGTGGGAGGCATTCAAGGAGGCGATCCAGAAGGTTCAGTCCAAACATGTGCCCTTAAAGAAAAATAGTGGGAATACAATTCTAGAGCCGCCTGGATATCTAAGAACTTACAGGGGAGATAAAGAATAAAAGGGAAGCTTATGTCATATACGGATAAATACTACAGAATCTTTAGAGAAATATAGAAAGTTAAGAGGCAAAATTAAAAAGGATATTAGGAATGCTAAGAGAGAGTATGAAAAATTCTTGGATAGTAAAATTAAGAAAAACCCAAAGATGTTCTATAAATATATTAAGAGTAAGAGGGTAACTAAAGAAAGGATAGGGCCTATTAGAGACCATGAGGCAGCGGAAGATGTTGGTAAGGTTCGTAATAAATAATTTGCATCTGTTTTCACAAAGGAAACTGGCAAAGCAGATACTGCTATCGAGGAGGAGTGTGATACTTGTGACAGAGACTGTAATTCCCGTATTGGACTGTTCAATCACCTAAGAAGTCATTTTTAGAGTGGAAGCAAGTCTTCCTCGATTTCGAGGGACTGCCTATGATGATGATGATATTCTGGATGAAATAAACATAGTGAGAGAGGAAATATTAAGGGTTTAGCAGCTTTGAAAGTAGATAAGTTCCCAGGCCCGGATGAAATGCATCCCAGGCTGTTGAGCGAAGTAAGACGAAATAGCAGAGGCCTTGACCATCATTTTCAGGTCCTCTTTGGATTTGGGCATGGTGCCAGAGGATTGGAGGTCTGCTAATGTGGTACGCTTGTTTAAGAAGGGAGAAACGGATAAGCTGAGTAATTACAGGCCTGTCAGCCTAACCTCAGTGGTGGGAAAATGATTGGAAAAAATCTTGATAGACAGGAGAAATCTACATTTGGAAAGACAAGGATTAATTAGGGACAGTCAGCACGGATGTTTAAGGGAAGATCATATTTGAATAACCTGATTGAAATTTTTGAGGAAGTAACCAAGAGGGTCGATGAGGATAGTGCGTACGATGTAGTGTACATGGACTTTAGCAAAGCATTTGATAAGGTCCCACATGGTAGACTGGTCACGAAGGTTAAAGCCCATGGGATCTAGGGCAAATGGCAAGTTGGATCCAAAATTGGCTTAGAAGTAGGAAGCAAAGGTTGATGGATGTTTTTGTGACTAGAAGGATGTTTCCAATGGGGTTCCGCAGGGCTCAGTACTGGGTCCATTGCTTTTTGTGGTATATATCAACGATTTAGATTTGAATATAGGGAGTCTGATTAAGAAGTTTGCAGATAACACTAAAATTGGCTGTTTCGTTGATAATGAAGAGGAAAGTCATGGTCTGCAGGAGGATAGCAATCTACTGGTCAGGTGGACAGAGCAGTGGCAAATGGAATTTAATTCTGAGAAGTGTGAGGGCTAATAAGGAAAGGTTATACACATTAAGCTGTAGGCCACTTAATAGTGTAGATGAACAAAGGGACCTTGGAGTGCTTGTTCACAGATCGCTGAAAGTAGCAGGCCAGGTGGATAAGATAGTTAAGAAGGCAAACAGAATGCTTGCCTTTACTGGCCGAGACATAGAATATAAGAGCAGGGAGGTTATGCTTAAATTGTATAATACTTTGGTTCGGCCACAGCTGCAGTACTGCGTGCAGTTCTGGTCGCTGTATTATAGGAAGGACGTGATTGCACGGAAGAGGGTGCAGAGGAGATTTACTAGGATGCTGTCTGGAATGGAGAATCTTAGTTATGAGGACAGATTGGATAGGCTGGGTTTGTTCTCATTGGAACAGAGGAGGTTGAGAGGAGACCTTATTGAGGTGTACAAAATATTGAGGGGCCTGGACATAGTGGATAGTAAGGGTCTATTACGTGGGGGCATAGTTTTAAGGTGGTTGGTGGAAGGTTCAGAGGGGATTTGAGGGGGGCCTTCTTCACGCAGAGGGTTGTGGGGGTCTGGAATTCACCGCCTCAAAGAGTGGTGGATGCAGAAACCCTCACTGCATTTAAAAGATGGTTGGATGGACACTTAAAGTGCCGTAACATGCAGGGTTACAGACCTAGATCTGGTAATTGGGATGAGATTGGATAACCTTTTGTTGGCCAGTGCAGATATGATGGTAAGTACTGCAAGGAATCGAATATGGCCAGGGTGATCTCCTGGACTAGTTTCGATCGCCTGGATGGGTCAGAGGGGAATTTTCCCAGATTTTTTTCCCCCCAAATTGGCCAGGGTTTTTAATCTGGTTTTTGCCTCTCCCAGGGGATCACATGGCTCCGGTTGGGATGGAGTGTAGAATGTTTTAGTGTAAGGGGTGTCGCAGTTGTGTGGGCGGACTGGTTGCGCTGGATGTTCTTTACCTTTCCGCCATTGTTCATTGTTCATAGGTTTATATGTATCCTTCAGGGCTGCTGACCGAGGGCCGTGCAGCTCTTTGTCAGCCAGCGAAGACACGATGGGCCGAAATGGCCTCATTCTGCTCTGTAAATTTCTATGTTTCCATGTGCTCCTCGCACTTGCAGGAGGCGAGGATGAAGGGAGCAGGGGTGCAGGGGAGAAAGGTTTAAGAAGACGGTTAAGTTACTTTATTGCAGATAAAAATTAAGTTTTGTTTTTGACTACTACTATGACTATTTAATATGGTAAAGGAATTTATCAAAAACATTAGTGATTCAGCACAGTTGCACAGCTCATGGCCATTTTTGAGATTACGTGACTGACGACCTCCAAAATCTTAAGATTCACCTTGAAATCTGGATATTATTTTCTCTGCGCAGCTTGATCTTAACAGTTGCCAAAGTTGCATCATGAAGATCAATTCCCTTAGTTTCATATTGAAATGTTTGTACTTGCGCTAGCTACCTCCATGGTTGAGAGAAAGGGGTATGTTCACTTTTTGGTTAAAAATTAATCACCTGTATGAAAGTATTTTATGCTTACCAGCAGTTCTTTCATGCATTGCTCACAGTGAGATAAAGCATACACTGCTTTATAAAATTAGAGATGTTATACCATATAACACACAATCAAGGCCATTGATTTACAGTGACTGAATGGGCCGAAAATTGAGGCCTTGCTGGGTGCGTACGATGTGCGCACGCACCCGAAGAGGCCTCTCAAATTTTGGCTCTTGGCATGTGATGCGCATGCGCCGAGAACCAGCTTTTCCAACATGCCAACTGAGTGTAACTTAGCCAAATTTGCTGATGATACAATGTGTAAGGAGGACACAAAAAATCTGCAAAAGGACATAGACAGGCGAAGTGAGCGGGCAAAAATTTGACAGATGGAATATAATGTCAGAAAGTGTGAGGTCATGCACTTTGGCAGAAAAAAATCAAAGAGCAAGTTATTATTTAAATGGGGAAAGATTGCAAAGTGCTGCAGTACAGCAGGACCTGGGGGTACTTGTGCATGAAACACAAAAGGATAGTGCAGGTAAGGCCAATGGTATTTTGGTCTTTAATGCAAAGGGGATGGAGTATAAAAGTAGGGAAGTCTTGCTCCACCTATATAAGGTATTGGTGAGGCCACACCTGGAATACTGCGTGCAGTTTTGGTTTCCATATTTACGAATGATTAAAGATGAAATAGCAGCGCATTTGGAATGCAGTGACAGGATCGGTCAAAGTCAACATAGATTTATGAAAGGGAAATCATGCTTGACAAATCTTCTAGAATATTTTGAGGATGTAACTGGTAGAGTGGACAGGGGAGAATCAGTGGATGTGGTGTATTTGGACTTTCAAAAGGCTTTTGTCAAGGACCCTCATAAGAGAGTAGTGTGAAAAATTAAATCACATGGTATGGGGGGTAATGTATTGATGTGGATAGAGAACTGGTTGGCAGACAGGAAGCAGAGAGTCGGGATAAACGTGTCCTTTTCAGTTTGGCAGGCAGTGACTAGTGGGATGCCGTAGGGCACAGTGCTGGGAACCCAGCTATTTACAATATACATCGATGATTGAGATGAAGGAATTGATTGTAATATCTCCAAGTTTGAAGATGACACGAAGCTAAGTGGCGGTGTGAGCTGTGAGGAGGATGCTAAGAGGCTGCAGGGTGACTTGGACAGGTTAGATGAGTGGGCAAATGCATGGCAGATGCAGTATAATGTGGATAAATGTGAGGTTATCCACTTTGGTGGCAAAATCACAAAGGCAGAATATTATCTGAATGGCGGCAGATTAGAAAAAGGGGAGGTGCAACGAGACCTGGGTGTCATAGTACATCAGTCATTGAAAGCTGGCAGGCAGGTACAGCAGATGGCGAAGAAGGCAAATGACATGCTGGCCTTCATAGCTAGGGGATTTGAATATAGGAGCAGGGAGGTCTTACTGCAGTTGTACAGGGCCTTGGTGAGGCCTCACCTGGAATATTGTGTTCAGTTTTGGTCTCCTAATCTGAGGAAGGATGTTCTTGCTATTGAGGGAGTGCAGCGAAGGTTCACCAGACTAATTCCCAGGATGGCAGGACTGACATATGAGGAGAAACTGGATTAACTGGGCCTGTATTCACGGGAGTTTAGAAGGATGAGAGGGGATCTCGTAGAAACTGTTGTGTATCTGGAAAGCACCCATGTTCCGCCACCAGGGAGTGCATCCCCTGATCTCCCAAGGGATCCCAGCATTCCTTGGGAGCACTGTAAATAAGCCGGCCCCTAAGGCCTGTTCCTCACTCTGGAGTGTCTTAATAAAGATTGAGGTCACTGTTACTTTAACCTCCCTGTGTGCAGTCTCATCTGTGTTAGGAACACAATAACTGGCGACGAGTATACGAATCCAACGCAAAGATGCAGCAAACTGTGGGCATCCTGGAGAAGTTCTCGGAGGGTGAGGACTGGGAAGCCTATGTCGAACGGCTAGACGAGTACTTTGCGGCCAACGAGCTGGACGGAGAAGGAAGCACTGCAAAAAGGAGAGCGGTCCTCTTCACGGTCTGCGGGGCACCTACCGACAGCCTCATGAAGAACCTTCCGGCTCCGGTGAAACCCACAGATAAGTCGTATGAGGAGCTGTGTACACTGGTTCGGGAGCATCCTAACCCGAGGGAGAGCGCGCAGATGGCGAGGTATCGGTTCTACTCGTGCCAGCGATCTGAATGTCAGGAAGTGGCGAGCTATGTCGCTGAGTTAAGGCGACTTGCAGGACAATGTGAGTTTGATGGCTACCTGGAACAAATGCTCAGATACTTTTTTGTACTGGGCATTGGCCACGAGACCATCCGCAGAAAACTTTTGACTGAAGAGACACCGACCCTCAGTAAGGCCATTGCGATAGCACAGGCGTTTATGTCCACCAGTGATAACACCAAACAAATCTCTCAGCACACAAGTGCTAGCAATGTTCTTAAATTAACTGGAACTGTGTTTGCAAGCAGAAATGTACAGGGCAGAAATCATGAGTCCGCAACTGCCAGCAGACCTCAGGTGACCCAGATGACTGAGTCCGCAACAAAGCATGAATGCAAGGCAATTCACACCTTGTTGGCATTGAGGAGGCTTCCATTCAGCCTATTCATGCCGCTTCAAAGGGTATGTTTGCAAGAGCTGTGGAGCAAAGCAATTTTGAGCCTCAGAGAGAGGAGGCAGATGCTGAAGTACACTGGGTGCACACATTTTCGACGAAATGTCCACCTATAATGCTAAACGTAAAATTGAATGGCTTATACGTAGCCATGGAACGGGACATTGGCGCTAGCCAATCCATCATGAGTAAAAAGATGTTTGAGAGACTGTGGTGCAACAAGGCACTCAGACCAGCCCTGAGCCCTGTCCACTCGTCACTGAGAACGTACACTAAAGAGCTTATCACTGTCCTGGGCAGCGCCATGATCAAGGTCACCTACGAGGGCATGGTGCACGAACTACCACTCTGGATTGTCCCGGGGAATGGCCCCACATGGAAGGAGCTGGCTGGGCAAAATCCGCTGGAACTAGGATGATACCCGAGCGCTATCACATGTCGATGAGGCCTCACGTACCCAGGTTCTTAACAAATTTCCTTCCCTTTTTGAGCCAGGCATTTGAAACTTTTCCGGGGCGAAGGTGCGGATCCACTTGGTCCCAGAGGCACGACGCATTCACCACAAGGCGCGAGCGGTACCTCACATGATGAGTGAGAGAGTGGAAATCGAGCTGGACAGGCTGCAACGTGAGGGCATCATCTCCCCAGTGGAATTCAGCAAGTGGGCCAGCCCGATTGTTCCAGTACTCAAAAGTGATGGCACGGTCAGGATTTGCGGCGATTATAAAGTAACTATGAATCATTTCTCGTTACAGGACCAATACCCGCTACCTAAGGCAGATGACCTATTTGCGACACTGGCAGGAGGCAAGACATTCACCAAGCTCGACCTGGCTTCGGCCTACATGACACAGGAGCTGAAGGAATCTTCGAAGGGCCTCATCTGCATCAACACGCACAAAGGACTGTTCATCTACAACAGATGTCCGTTTGGAATTCGGTCGGCTGCTGCGATCTTCCAGAGAAACATGGAGAGCCTACTCAAGTTGGTACCACGCACGGTGGTTTTTCAGGATGACATATTGGTCACGGGTCGGAACACCGTCGACCACCTACAAAACCTGGAGGAGGTCCTCCAGCGACTGGATTGCGTAGGGCTGCGGCTGAAGAGGTCGAAATGCTCTTCATGGCAACAGAAGTGGAGGTTTTGGGGAGAAAGATCGGGGCGGACGGCATTCGGCCCACAGACGCCAAGACAGAGGCTATCATGAACGCGCCCAGGCCACAGAATGTCACGGAGCTGCGGTCGTTCCTGGGATTCCTCAACTATTTTGATAACTTCCTACTGGGGTTAAGCACGCTCTTAGAGCCCCTACATGTGTTATTGTGTAAAGATGAGAACTGGGTATGGGGAAAAAAACCAAGCAATTGCTTTTGAGAAAGCCAGAAACATTTTATACTCCAACAAGCTGCTTGTATTGTATAACCAATGTAAAAGACTTGTGTTAGCATGTGATGTGTCATCGTACGGAGCCGGGTGGGTATTACAACAAGCTAACGTTGGGGGCAACCTGTCGCCTATGTCTCCAGGAGCTTGTCTAAGGCCATGATTGAGAAAGAGGCATTAGCGTGTGTGTTCAGGGTAAAGAAAATGCATCAGTACCTGTTTGGCCTCAAATTTGAGCTGGAAACTGAGCACAAGCCCCTCATATCCCTGTTCGCTGAAAACAAGGGGATTAATACTAATGCCTCAGCCCACATACAAAGGTGGGCACTCATGCTATCACCGTATAACTATACCATCCGCCACAGGCCAGGCACCGAAAACTGTGCGGATGCTCTCAGTCGGCTACCATTGCCCACCACGGGGGTGGAAATGGTGCAGCCTGCAAACTTGTTGATGGTGGCATAGCCCGCAGACTTGTTGATAGTCATGGAAGCATTTGAAAATGATAAATCACCTGTCACGGCTCGCCAGATTAGGACTTGGACCAACCAAGATCCTCTGCTGTCCCGAGTAAAAAACTGTGTATTGCATGGGAGCTGGGCCAGCATCCCCATTGAAATGTAAGAGCTAATCAAGCCGTTCCAGCGGCAAAAGGACGAGCTGTCCATTCAGGCAGACTGCCTGTTGTGGGGTAACCGTGTAGTGCTACCCAAAAAGGGCAGGGAGACGTTCATCTCGGATCTCCACAGCACACACCCAGGTATAGTAACAATGAAAGCGACAGCCAGATCCCACATGTGGTGGCCCGGTATCGACTCTGACTTAGAATCCTGTGTACGGCAATGCAGCGTGTGTGCTCAGTTGAGCAACGCGCCCAGAAAGGCACCACTAAGTTTGTGGTACTGGCCTTCCAGACCATGGTCGAGGATCCATGTCGGCTATGTGGGCCCGTTTCTCAGTAAAATGTTCCTGGTGGTGGTGAATGCTTTTTCAAAATGGATTGAATGTGAAATAATGTAGGGAAGCACCGCCACTGCCACCATTGAAAGCCTGAGGGCCATGTTTGCCACCCACGGCCTGCCTGACATATTGGTCAGTGACAACGGGCCATGTTTCACCCGTGCCGAATTTAAAGAATTCATGACCCGCAATGGGATCAAACATGTCACCTCGGCCCCGTTTAAACCAGCCTCCAATAGGCAGGCAGAGCGGGCAGTACAAACAATCAAACAGAGCCTTGAACGAGTCACAGAAGGCTCACTCCAAACCCGCCTGTCCCGAGTACTGCTCAGCTACCGCATGAGACCCCACTCGCTCACAGGGGTGCCCCCGGCTGAACTACTCATGAAAAGGACACTTAAAACCAGACTCTCGTGGGTTCACCCCAACCTGCATGATCTGGTAGAGAGCAGGCGGCAGCAACAAAATGTAAATGATGGTCGTGCCACTGTATCACGGTAAATTGATCTGAATGACCCTGTGTATGTGTTAAACTATGGACATGGTCCCAAGTGGATCGCGGGCACGGTGATAGCTAAAGAAGGGAATAGGATGTTTGTAGTCAAACTAGACAATTGACAAATTTGCAGAAAGTACCTGGACCAAAGAAGGCTGCGATTCACAGACTGCCCTGAACAACCCACAGCAGGCACCACCTTTTTCGAGCCCACAACACACACCCAAAGGATCAATGACACGAAACCGGACCAGGAAATCGAACCCATCACGCCCAACAGCCCAGCAAGGCCAGGCTCACCCAGCAGCCCTGCAGGGCCAACAACACGCCAGCCCAGCGAGGGCACAGCCAACACACCAGAACAGACATTTGTACCGAGGCGGTCCACCAGGGAAAGAAAGGCTCCCGACCGCCTCACCTTGTAAATAGTTTTCGCTTTGATTTGTGGGGGAATGATGTTGTGTATCTGTAAAGCATGCACTCCCATGTTCCGCCATCAGGGAGCGCATCCCCTGAAGTCCCAAGGGATCCCAGCATCCCTTGGGAGCACTGTATATAAGCCAGCCCCGAAGGCCTGTTCCGGACTCTGAAGTGTCTTAATAAAGACTGAGGTCACTGTTACTTTAACCTTCCTGTATGCAGTCTCATCTGTGTTCGGAACACAATAGAAACATATAAAATTCTGACGGGAGTGGACAGGTTAGATGCAGGAAGAATGTTACCGATGTTGGGGAAGTCCAGAACCAGGGGACACAGTCTTAGGATAAGGGGTAAGCCAGTTCGGACCAAGATGAGGATAAACTTCTTCACTCAGAGAGTTGTTAACCTTTGGAATTCCCGACCGCAGAGAGTTGTTGATGCCAGTTCATTGGATATATTCAAGAGGGAGTTAGATATGGCCCTTACGGCTAAAGGGACCAAGGGGTATGGAGAGAAAGCAAGAAAGGGGTACTGAGGTGATTATCTTATTGAATGGTGGTGTAGGCTCGAAGGGCTAAATGGCCTACTCCTGCACCTATTTTCTATGTTTCTATGAAAAGATATACTTGCTGTGGAGGCAGTTCAGAAAAGGTTCACTAGGTTGATTCCGGGGATGGGGGGATTGACTTATGAGGAAAGGTCGAGTAGGTTGGGCCTGTAATCATTGGAATTCAGAAACGTATAAGATTATGAGGGGGCTTGACAAGGTGGATGCAGAGAGGATATTCCGACTGATTGGGGAGACGAGAACTAGAGGGCATGATCTTAGAATAAGGGACCGCCCATTTAAAACAGGATTGAGGAAAAATTTCTTCTCTGAGGGTTGTAAATCTGTGGAATTCGTTGCCTCAGAGAGCTGTGGAAGCTGGGACATTGAATAAATTGAAGACAGAAATAGATAGTTTCTTTAACGATAAAGGGATAAGGGGTTATGGGGAGCGGGCAGGGAAGTGGAGCTGAGTCCGTGATCAGATCTTATTGAATTGCGGAGCATGCTCAAGGGGCCGTATGGCCTACTCCTATTCCTATTTCTTATGTTCTTATGTTATTATCCAATGCATCCCTGCAGGAAAGACATCCGTGGGGCAGAGATTGGGCTATTTGCCCAACTCTTGCCCAGCGAATGTCCTTCAAACTCTTATAGCCTACTTTTACTAGAGTAAGAGTTTTAAAACATAGAAAAATTAAATTTAATTGCTGAATTCTAAATTTATATTAAAAATCCTGTCCATTAATTAAGGTAAGTTGATTTTTAACCGTATTAAAACTCATTAAAAAACAAATTTTTTAAAAATGTTTATTTCTGAAACATTTAATTACAATTTCAATTAATTTTAAATATGTGATGTGTTTTTAAAAATGTATTGTGTTCTAGTAATGGGAGCTCGTACAAACAGAGCTCCCATTATTATCACTGAGAATACTACATAGTGATTGGTAGTCCAGGCCCACATACGTACGCTGCACAGTGAATGAAGGCTTCTGACCGGAATCCTACATTCCTCAGGGACCATAAATTTCAGGTCGGAGGCATTCGTCTGAAGGAAGCCTCCGACCACAATTTTCCCCAAAATAAGTTCCTGTCGTATGAAACAATAGCAACAACTGAATAAGTCAAATTCTATTCATTATCAACAATGAGAGGCTATAGTTAATGAGGACAAACTGGATAAACTAAAGCTCTTATTAGAACAGAGGTTAAGAGGCGATCTGATAGAAATGTTGAAGATTATAGAGGGTTTTGATAAGGTAAATAGAGAAAGGCTATTTCCACAAGTCAGTGAGTTGGTACGTATGATTTTTGCAAAAGAACAAAGGGAGACGGTAGGCGATTTTATTATTTTTTTCGCAGTGGGTTATTTGGAAATGGTATCAGTGCTGGAAACAAAATCTACAGTACCTTTTAAAAGGGAAGTGCATAAATATTTGAGGAAAATTTTAAAAAGATATAGGGGAAGGGTAGGGCAATGAGATTAATTTGTTGGTTCTTTCAGAGAGCTGGCACAGAAATGATAAGCCAAATAACTTATTCATTGCTGTAAAACTCGACCATATGATTTTTTACCTATATTTAAAGGATCAAGTTCGATGGGGGGAATTTTGTGAGAAGGTCAGCGGGCGCGATCAGTGATGGGTCGGGTGGGAAAATGTTTTCTTTTTAACAGCGAGTCAAGGACCCCACTGTCACCCCGTCGCCACAAGCCTTCCCTAAATGTCGGTTCTCCCAGCGCTAAGCAAACCCGACCTGCAGCAGCAGGGGAGGCAGTTCAGGTCATTATGACCTTGTTAACAGAGGATTAAGAACTATTTTCAGCTCACCTTCAGAGTTTACCAGATCGCCCACAGAGTCCACACTGCTTGGGGATCACGTCAGGTAAGGAGGGCGGGAGTTGAATGGCCATGGAATCATCTCTTTACTTGAGAGCTGCAAATGTGCTATAAAAGCTCACATCTCACAGCTGTTCACTTTCCAAGCTCAGAAGCTGTTGCTGACTGAATTTTTAAGACAGATTGAGCTTTAAAAGTAAAGTAAAAGTAGATGGCACAGAAACCTAAGGCAAAAAGCAAAAAGGGCCACATTACAGCAAAATTCTAAAGGGGCAAAGTGTGTTAGAAAGACAAGCCTGAAGGCTCTGTGCCTCAATGCGAGGAGTATTCGGAATAAGGTGGACGAATTAACTGCGCTGATAGCAGTTAACGGATATGATGTAATTGGCATCACGGAGATATGGCTCCAGGGTGACCAAGGCTGGGAACTCAACATCCAGGGATATTCAACATTTAGGAAGGATAGACAGAAAGGAAAAGGAGGCGGGGTGGCATTGCTGGTTAAAGAGGAAATTAATGCAATAGTAAGAAAGGACATTAGCTTGCGTGATGTGGAATCGATATGGGTGGAGCTACGGAATACCAAGGGGCAGAAAACGCCAGTGGGAGTTGTGTACAGACCACCAAACAGTAGTCGTAAGGTTGGGGACAGCATCAAACAAGAAATTAGGGATGCATGCAATAAAGGTACAGCAGTTATCATGGGTGACTTTAATCTACATATTGATTGGGCTAACCAAACTGGTAGCAATGCGGTGGAGGAAGATTTCCTGGAGTGTATTAGGGATGGTTTTCCAGACCAATATGTCGAGGAACCAACTAGGGAGCAGGCCATCCTAGACTGGCTGATGTGTAATGAGAAAGGACTAATTAGCAATCTTATTGTGTGAGACCCTTTGGGGAAGAGTGACCATAACATGGTAGAATTCTTTATTAAGATGGAGAGTGACACAGTTAATTCAGAAACTAGGGTCCTGAACTTAAGGAAAGGTAACTTCAATGGTTTGAGGTGTGAATTGGGTAGGAAAGACTGGCAAGTGATACTTAAAGGGTTGACGGTGGATAGGCAATGGCAAACATTTAAAGATCACATGGATGAACTTCAACAATTGTACATCCCTGTCTGGAGTAAAAATAAAACGGGGAAGGTGGGTCAACCGTGGCTAACAAGGGAAATTAAGGATAGTATTAAATCCAAGGAAGAGGCATATAAATTGGCCAGAAAAAACAACAAATCTGAGGACTGGGAGAAATTTAGAATTCAGCAGAGGAGGAAAAGGATATAATTAAGAGGGGGAAAATAGAGTACGAGAAGAAGCTTTCCGGGAACATAAAAATTGACTGCAAAAGCTTCTATAGATATGTGAAGAGAAAAAGATTAGTGAACAGAAACGTAGGTCCCTTGCAGTCGGATTCAGGTAAATTTATAATGGGGAACAACGAAATGGCAGACCAATTGAACAAATACTTTGGTTCTATCTTCACGAAGGAAGACACAAATAACCTTCCGGAAATACTAGGGGACCGAGGGTCTAGTGAGAAGGAGGAACTGAAGGATATCCTTATTAGGCGGGAAATTGTGTTAGGGAAATTGATGGGATTGAAGGCCGATAAATCCCCGGGGCCTGATAGTCTGCATCCCAGACTACTTAAGGAAGTGGCCCTAGAAATAGTGGATGCATTGATGATCATTTTCCAACAGTCTATCGACTCGGGATTAGTTCCTATGGACATAGAAAATAGGTGCAGGAGCAGGCCATTCAGCCCTTCTAGCCTGCACCGCCATTCAATGAGTTCATGGCTGAACATGAAACTTCAGTACCCCCTTCCTGCTTTCTCGCCATAACCCTTGATCACCCGAGTAGTAAGGACTTCATCTAACTCCCTTTTGAATATATTTATTGAATTGGCCTCAACTACTTTCTGTGACTGGAGGGTAGCTAATGTAACACCACTTTTTAAAAAGGGAGGGAGAGAGAAAGCGGGTAATTATAGACCGGTTAGCCTGACATCAGTCGTGGGGAAAATGTTGGAATCTATTATTAAAGATGAAATAACAACGCATTTGGAAAGCAGTGACTGGATCGGTCCAAGTTAGCATGGATTTATGAAGAGGAAATCATGCTTGCCAAATTTTCTGGAACTTTTTGAGGATGTAACTAGGAGAGTGGACAATGGAGAACCAGTGGATATGGTGTATTTGGACTTTCAAAAAGCATTTGACAAGATCCCACACAAGAGATTGGTGTGCAAAATCAATGCACATGCTATTGGGGGTAATGTACTGACGTGGATAGAGAACTGGTTGGCAGACAGGAAGCAGAGAGTCGGGATAAACGGGTCCTTTTCAGAATGGCAGGCAGTGACCAGTGGGGTGCTGCAGGGCTCAGTGCTGGGACCCCAGCTCTTTACAATATACATGAATGATTTAGATGATGGAATTGAGTGTAATATCTTCAAGTTTGCAGATGACACTAAACTGGGTGGCGGTGTGAGCTGTGAGGGGGACGCTAGGAGGCTGCAAGGTGACTTGGACAGGTTAGATGAGTAGGCAAATGCATGGCAGATGCAGTATAACGCGGATAAATGTGAGGTTATCCACTTTGGGGGCAAAAATGTGAAGACAGAATATCATCTGAATGGCGGCAGGTTAGGAAAAGGGGAGGTGCAATGAGACCTGGGTGTCATGATTCATCAGTCATTGAAAGTTGGCATACAGGTGCAGTAGGCGGTGAAGAAGGCAAATGGTATGTTGGCTTTCATAGCTAGGGGATTTGAGTATAGGAACAGGGAAATCTTACTGCAGTTGTACAGGGCCTTGGTGAGGCCTCACCTGGAATATTGTTTTCAGTTTTGGTCTCCTAATCTAAGGAAGGACGTTCTTGCTATTGAGAGAGTGCAGTGAAGGTTCACCAGACTGATTCCTGGGATGGCTGGATTGACATATGAGGAGAGACTGGATCAACTGGGCCTTTATACATTGGAGTTTAGAAGGATCAGAGGGCATCTCATAGAAACATACACGATTCTGATGGGACGGGACAGGTTAGATGCAGGTAGAATGTTCCCGATGTTGGGGAAGTCCAGCACCAGGGGACACAGTCTTAGGATAAGGGGTAGGCCATTTAGGACTGAGATGAGAGGAAACTTCTTCACTCAGAGAGTTGTTAACCTGTGGAATTCCCTGCCGCAGGGAGTTGTTGATGCCAGTTCATTGGATATATTCAAGAGGGAGTTAGATATGGCCCTTATGGCTAAGGGGATCAAGGGGTATAGAGAGAAAGCAGGAAAGGGGTACTGAGGGAATGATCAGCCATGATCTTATTGAATGGTGGTGCAGGCTCGAAGGGCTGAATGGCCTACTCCTGCACCTATTTTCTATGTTTCTATGTTTCTATGGTTATGCAGGTTGCAAGTGTTTGGAGCAAACCCTCTATCCAGTGTCACCTCATTGGAACAACCTCTCTCATCATTGACAGATCGCTCTGTCATCTCAACGTCACCTGCCATCTATTACATCAGCATCAGTGCCCTTGAAAAAAATCTCACCTTGGTCCTCAGAATCCCATCACGATCAGCTCCATCACCAGCAGAACCACGCATACCAACAACAATACCAATCTTCTCCATAATCAACTGATGCTGCACAGGACACAGGGCACCAGCACCTGACCACATTGCTGCCTGGGATCTCAGAGATGGCCTCGCCATGGCCAGATTTATTTCACTTGATGCTGTACTCCCTGGCTGCCACATGATGCGCCAAGTTGGCACCACCCCGCACCAGCACCATAAAACATCTCTACAATGCGCAAGCCATTCCTTTCACACTCGTTATCATTGCGGGGGGTAGCGTTATGTCTCACCATTGACTGCAACTAACTAAGCCACTTTATTGCAAAGGGGATGGAGTATAAAAGCAGGGAAGTTTTACTACAGCTATATAAGGTATTGGTAAGGACACACCTGGAATACTGCGTGCAGTTTTGGTTTCCATATTTACGAAAGGATATACTTGCTTTGGAGGCAGTTCAGAGGTTGATTCCGGGGATGAGGTGAGGAAAGGTTGAGTAGGTTGGGCCTCTATTCATTAGAATTCAGAAGAATGAGAGGTGATCTTATAAAGACGTATAAGATTATGAGGGGGCTTGACAGGGTGGATGCAGAGAGGATGTTTCCACTGATGGGGAAGACTCGAACTCGAGGGCACGATCTTAGAAACAGAGATGAGGAGAAAGTTCTTCTCTCAGAGGGTTGTGAACTGTAGAATTTGTTGCCTCAGTGAGCTGTGGAAGCTGGGACCTTGGATAAATTTAAGACAGAAATAGACGGTTTCTTAATCGATAAGATGATAAGGGGTTATGGGGAGCGGGCAGAGAAGTGGAGCTGATTCCTTGATCAGATCAGCCATGATCTTATTGAATGGCGGAGCAGTCTCGAGGAGCCGTATGGCCTACTCCTGTTCCTATTTCTTATGTTCTTATGTTGTTAAAGGTGCACAGAGATCTGCCCAAGAACGCATAGTGTTGAAAATAAAGGTTTCAATGTTTGACACCACATTAACAGAAACTTTACATGAACATTCCATAAAGCACCCAAGTGCCCACTCTTGTGTATTGTTAGTTGATATGATTAGCACTAGGATGAGGATGAGTGTGAGGAGTGGCTAGTGAGATGAAGAAGTGATAATCTGGATGGAGCGGGATGGGTGGCGATGCAAAGTAAGTTGATGTGAGCAAGGATGTGCAGGTGTAAGGTAGGGAAGGCAGAGTGATGGGGGTGTGATGAGTGGCATGGCACAATGAGGTTGAGTGTGGTTTTGCAGTAACTTTTTGTGATATACCATGATCATTGAAAGGTTTGTGCCACTGCAGCCTGGTCCTCCTGAAGACATCCCTGCCTGTGTCCTCCTGTGCAATGTGCAACCAGGCTACGTTGGTCTCCTGGGGAGGTTTCTTCCACCCATAGGAAGGGAAGAGAACCACCCTGCGTGCTGTGACTCCCTCCATAGTCATGGGCAAGCCTGTGTGCAGCCGTGCACCTTTGTGCAGTGCTTGTTAGTGTTTGCAGCACCTCAATGCTGTAGAACATTGACAACACAAATGTTAAAATTAATTTGCACATGGTCCATTTAAGGAAACAGGCTGATGACGCATCATTAAATGACATCATCAGACCCGCTTACTTCAATTGGCCGGGAAACATGCTGGGCGTGCTTAACAAGCCGAATCAGGGGAAAATCATTTTGGACAGCGGGCTGGAGCTGGCAGCGAGGCTGGGACCCACCATCGTCATTGCCCACCACGGACCTACCGAGGTTGGTAAAATCCAGAATCCTTCCATTATTCTGTGAAAACTGTGAGTGGTCATCATTTCATATACTAGTAAGTTGCTCACTGTCAGTTTATAAGAAAAGTTTCAGTTAACATACAAGATGGCAACAGAGTTGATGCGAGACTCCTGACAGTCGACACAGAAAACCTGAATGGGAAATTCACAATGATAAAAGGTGACAAATAAATATGACCAAATATCATGATACAGGAAGTAAAGTTTGTTGATGGCAAATGGATGCTCTACACAAGATTTTTAATAATATATTAGGTTTTGCCCTGGAGTTTCCGCAAGATTGCGCTGGATTTTTATCCTCAAATGATCGCGGAATTTTAAGCACAAATTGCATTCAACGCAAATCAAGTTTCCGCAATCTTTTGCGCTAGGTTTAAAAACATCATGCTCGAAGCAGGCCCCGCCCACAAAACTGGCCAAGCCCCCAGGTTGGATTTAGCACCATTGGGAGTTTCCGCTAAGGAAGCTCTAAAAATAAAAACAGAAAATGCTGGAAATACTCAGCAGGTCAGGCAGAGAAAGAAACTAACTAGAAAATAGTTTTGTATATTTTTTAAAAGTCATTTTCAGTCATTTAAAATTGGGTTGACACAGTGACTAAAAATCCTTATTTTGTTTGTGATAAACCCATTTTCAGCTGTATTAATGAAACTTTACCAAGTTATCTCTTTTAAATATATCACGGAATATATCACAAACCAATTAAATCTTTTGAAAAATGTAGTTGGTTCATGGCAGATTTTGCATTTGTCATAATGCAAATGTGTTTGAGTCGAAACTCGGGGAAAAAAATACTTTTCAAAATGACCGCAATTTGCACCGGAAATGCCGATTGCGCTCTAAGTGGAAACTCTACCCTAGTTACCCAAAAATGGGCGTGATTTCTGGCCTTAGTGATTTTTTATTTTTTAGGATCGCTGGAATTTCGCTCAGTTTTTTTGACCACTAGTTAGGGTTTTTTATTTTGGACGATAGCCTTAGTGATGTGAAATGAGCCTTAGCGATATGAAATGGGCCTTAGCGATATATTAGTCGTGCAAAACTGATGCCAATAGCAACGGCCAGTCTGCGCATGCGCCTTTTTTTTTAGCAAAGAACTTTTTCCACGATTCGGGAGATCAGGGGTCATCTGCGCATGCTCAGAAGGCAAAGGGAGGGAGAGAGAGAAGGAAGCTTTTGAAGAGGGTTGATTGTGAAGGACTGCTAAAGTTAAAATGATGCAGATGTCTCAGGAGGATTCGGGAGAGAGTCTGCAGGAGGTTGCAGGGAGAAGGAGGGCAAATGCCTTCTCAGAGGATGTTAATGAAGCCTTACTGAACGAGGTCGAGACTTGATAGGGCCAATTAACCCAGGTTGGGCGTGGGAAACCTCCACCCCGGATTTATCAAAAAATATTGGGCGAAAGCACCGATATTGCCGATATTGTTTCCTCGGTGTCCCACGATAAGCGTGAGTCGGACCCGTGTTGCAAGAGGTGGGACATAGCCCGGTTGCTTCCGCAAGAGTAAGTATTAAATTATGAGATTTTAAATTGTAATGATCCACTGAATATGTAAATCTGCCGTATTGTAATTAAACTGGGTAATCTTGCGTAGATTTGGACTGGGGTCAGAACCTGCGCCCTTTAAGTCTAATTTGGGCATAGTCTCCTTTTTGGTTAGTGGATGGGGCATGACCGAGCACTGAGGGGTCCGGTCACATTTACCCAGACTGTGTGAGTCTCTCTGGCTGCTGTCACTCACACTGTGACCCACCCTGGACTGGGGGAGAGCTGCCCTGGCTCACTGTCTGCCCTGGGACACTTTGGGACATTAGCTCCGGCCACACGGAGGTCTCCGAGCAGAGCCCATGAACACGATGCCCCCTCCCATTACACTCCTGTCATTGCCAAGCTCACCAACGGTCCTGATTCCCCTCCCTGGGGGACCTCCATCGAGTCAAATAAACCGCCTACCTCCCCTCAGACGCCGAATGCAACAGCCCGTGGATGGGGCCCTTCCTGGAGATTGTACGCGAGATGTTTGGTGTCAAGCCTTAGTTCCTAAACACGATCTTATTAAATATTTTCTCTGAATGTAGATGTTATAACTATGCATCCAGTGTGGATACAAACTGTAATAGCATATAACGTTGGAATCTATTGTCTTTCCGTAATAGTACCTAGTCAATTAGCTTATGCCATGCTCTTGTCACATTTGCAAAGGAAGATATCTAAGATTCGGGCGGAGCAGAAGTGTACCAGAGGATGCCCTGCTGAACTACAGCCACTCACCAATTTGGAGGAACGTGCTGCAGCACTAGTCACAGTTGATCTGCCACCCGTGGTGGTGCAGATCCCGTTGTTGCGCCACGTGAGTAATGTGTAAAGCAGTGGTAAACCAGTGGTAATTTAAAGTAATTTAAAGGCATTTCATTATAATATATGAATGATGTCATATTATGCATGCAGTTTCTGTACTACTCTCAGGTTAAGAACATAAGAAATAGGAGCAGGAGTAGGCCATTTGGCCCCTCGAGCCTGCTCCGCCATTCAATAAGAATCTGGCTGATCTGATCATGGACTCAGCTCCACTTCCCTGCTCGCTCCCCATAATCCTTTACTCCCTTATCGCTCAAAAATCTGACTATCTCCGCCTTAAATATATTCAATGACTCAGCCTCCACAGCTCTCTGGGTCAGAGAATTCCATCGATGTACAACCATATGATTTAATCATATGTAACGTCTCTCGTTCACGTTTATTGCAGTAGTATTGCTCCTCGTATATTTGCCAGCGCAGCGCAAGCATTCTCATGTCTACCCTTCTCTTTTAATAACCTCAATTAAATTTTGCAGCGACCGAGATTCCAAAGGAGGCCCCTACAAGAACCCCTTTGGCACTGCAGGTGGTCATCACCACGGGTCCAGTAGAGGAGACAACTGAGGAGGAGGAAGATGACCACCTGTCATCTGTGGTACCTGCGGCTACGTCTTCATCGACATATGAAGTAGCAGGGCCAAGCGGCTTACAGCAGGCCACCCCAAGGTGTCCAGTGCCCATGCCGACCCCACGGAAGTTGAGTCGGCGAGAAAGGCATGCGCTGCGACGGGCAGATCCGAACAAGAACATGGTATCACTGTCAAGGCGAGCATCAACATAGGTCGAGAGCTCCTCCAGGCGCTTGGTGGTTTGATCGGAAACATTGCCACAATGTCCGCACGAATAACGGAGTGCATGGATCGGATAGTTGTGGCAATGGTGCAAACGACTGACACTGTCCATGCCTTGCGGCTTGCGATAGTGTCGGCAAATGGCACTGCACCCCAAGGTGCCATCTCACCAAGCACCGGGACAGATTCGAGACAGGAGGAAGAACTTCCTTCTGACTCGGAAGACATTTCTTCAGAAACGTCGTGTCCTCCAGCCACTGAGGAGGTTCTGCCGACGTCACCCCCCACCGCACCGCCCTCCCCCCCACAGCAGCAGGCCTTGAGGTTCCCTGCTGCAAGACATCCTGGTCCCATTACTCAGGAATTTAAATGGAGGCTTAGTACAAGGGGCGGTCAAGGTTCAGGAGGGAAGAGTGGCTGCAGGTTGGGGGGGGCGGGAGGGTGGGGGGGAGGGGGTGCTGAATATAGTTCCTAGTTCTCGTTAAAAATAATTTTTTGTTAAATGTTCACTGTTGGGGATGGTGGGAGGGCGTTGTTATGTTATTGTTGTGTTAAAAATGTTGTTGACTGTTTGGGGTTGGGTGGGGCGGGGGGGGGGGGGCACGCGGCAGTGTTATATATGTTTGTTGTAAAAATTTTCAAATCTGGCTTTAAAGATGAAGCATTTTTATTTAACTTTACAATTGTCCTGAAATATCTTCTAATAATGTAAGGTAAAACATCAATACAATGGTTGGAAATAATGGTTATGGCCAGGCCAGGCGAGCATGAAATGTAACGAATCTGTAACTGTCACCAATGTAAGTGCACGCAAAGCGTTCATTTATGAGCTGCTGACGCAACAGTTTTGCAGCTGCGGAACTACCACGGGGCTTTTCCAGTCTTGTGGGGGTGCGTGGGGACATGGGTATATCGCATGGCTGATTGTCCTCCCCAAGGTCCTCGTCATCCTCCTCCTCTTCCGCCTCCCCTCTCTCCTGAGGTGGACTGGCGGTCCCATCTGGAAAGTGTTGTCCTCTCCTCATAGCTAGGTTATGCAACATGCAGCACACCACAATGAACTCAGTGACCTGGTTAGAGTGGTATTACAGGTTGCCTCCCGAGTGGTCCAGGCATCTGAAGAGCTACTTAAGCACTCCAATTGACTTTTTGACAACATTGCATGTAGCTATATGGCTTTCATTGTAGCGCTTCTCAGTTTCTGTCTGGGGCTTAAGCACAGGGGGGTCATGAGCCAGCTGGCAAGGTCATATCCTTTATCCCCCAGCATCCAACTGTGACCTTGTGGCTGACTCTTAAACAAGTCAGAGACAGTGCTCTCACACAAGATGTACGCATCATGGATGCTGCCTGGAAAATTTGCATTTGCTGCCATGATTATTTGCTTGTGGTCGACAATGAGGTGCACATTCAGGGAGTGGAATCCCTTTCGGTTCCAAAACATCTCTGCATCCTGTAAAGGTGCTCGCAGGGCGATGTGCGTACAGTCTTTTGCTCCTTGCACCTTGGGGAAGTTTGCTATATGCGAGAAACCCAAAGCCCTCTCAGGCTGTGCCTCCCTGGTCATAGGGAAGCTTATAAAGTCCATCCAGCGTGCGTAAAGGGCTTCAGTCACCTGTCGAATGCAGCAATGCGTGGCATGCTGAGAGATACTGCAAATGTCGCCAGCTGAGGCCTGAAAGGAGCCCGATGCGTAGAAGTGCTGCAGTAACCTTAACCTCAACGGGCAGTGCAGTCCTGATGGTGTTGGTAGGCTGCACATTTCCCTTAATTAGCTGACATAGCTCACTGATGACCTCCTTTCGGAAGCGCAGCCTCCTAACGCACGTGTATTCAGACAAGTTCAGGTATGATCGCTTATCCCTGTAAATGCGTTGGGTGTAATGTCTCCTCCTCCTCAGCTGTCTCCCATCTCTTTGATTGGGCACACAATGCTCTCCAATATATCTTCTCCCATCTTTGTTCTGCAGCATGTGATTAGTGATCAATACAGGTTGAGAAATTACAGGCCCCATCACTATAAATCGCTATAAATGCTCTTAATTTGTCCTCAACAGATAAAAATGTGATTAACTGATTGGCAAGAGTCAAAAAGGCTCTTAAAATGACTCACAAATTGATTCTCCTCACAAGCACTTGAAGCAGCTTTTTAGTACAGATCCTCCGAGTTTCAAAATAGTGCCGAGTAGTGCCGATTTAAGGTCAGATGAGGGCATCTTTTTTTCAGCGACCTTTTTGGGCAGCGATCATTTTGGCGAATTGTGGGCGAAATGCCGAAAATAACGGTCGGCGATAATCTGGGCGATAATCAGGCGCAAGTTTCCATTTTCAGCACTATTCTCGGCCTTGTACGCGAATGATATCATTTAAAAAAAATTAGGCCGGGCAATGCAGCACATTCATATGTGCCGAAAGTTGGGCCGGCAATAAATGGGCGATAATCGGGTGCTAGTTTCCACTTTTTAGCAAATATGGGCGATAGCCTGCATCTCAGCGCTTATATGGGCGCTAAATAGGCGATGATGTGCCGAAAGTCTAGCCCTACATCGACTACTATTTTTACAGCCCAGGATACCCAGTAAGGTAGAAAGCACCAGTTGGAATTAGGTGTTCAGTATTTAGCTTTACTGGGAAGCGGATGGGATTCAGCTGTACCGAGGGATGTCCCTGGGCTTTGGTAGTAATTTAGGATTGTCCTGAGGTTTGGCAGGAGATTCACAGCATTGTGGTGGGGTACTAAGGTTTAACAGCATGGGGAGGGCAGGTGTGGTGGGGGCGTGGAGAGGAGGAGAGAGCTCTTTGATCTAGCACCACTGTGGACGTGAAGCCTTGGGCTGTTCAGAACTGAGGGTGATGCATGGAGTTTTGTTACCAGGTGTTATTCAGCAGTGAGAGAAAAGGAGGTCATGAATCTGACAGCACAGGATGGGGGTAAGTATTGTGTTTTTTGTAGCACTGGTTTGTAAGTTTCTAAAAGAGCTCTGCAAGCTGTGAATTCAATATTATTTGATTGGGTCCTAGAAGTGGTGTTTTTGTGTATGTTTCTGTGTTTGTCTGTCCCATTTCACTCTCTGTCTCTCTTTGTCTGTGTCTGTCTTTCTCAGAGCTGTCACTCATTAGAATGTTTACATTTTCTAGCTACCTATAAAATACATTCATAATAAGACCCTTTCTTTTTGGCTGAGTTGTTTTCAAAATTTGATGATTATTATATTTACAAAAGAACTTCAATTGGATGAGTAAAGACATTTTCTCTCTCAGTTTAATATGTTTCTGAAATTTATAGAATATTTCCAAACAAAACCTGCAACAGCTGTGTAATTAGTAGTCTGTATTTTCTCTCTCTCTCCCTCTGATTCAATTCTCTGTTTAAAAAAATGCGCAATATAAATTCTATCTTAATAAAGTTTTTGAAATTAGTTGTCTAGCTTTTATTAGAAACATAGAAACATAGAAAATAGGTGCAGGAGTCGGCCATTTGGCCCTTCGAGCCTGCACCATCATTCAATAAGATCATGGCTGATCATTCCCTCAGTACCCCTTTCCTGCTTTCTCTCCATTCCCCTTGATCCCCTTAGCCGTAAGGGCCATATCTAACTCCCTCTTGAATATATCCAATGAACTGGCATCAACAACTCTCTGCGACAGGGAATTCCACAGGTTAACAACTCTCTGAGTGAAGAAGTTTCCTCTCATCTCAGTCCTAAATGGCCTACCCCTTATCCTAAGACTGTGTCCTAAGACTTCCCCAACATCAGGAACAATCTACCCGCATCTAACCTATCCCGTCCCGTCAGAATCTTATATGTTTCTATAAGATCCCCTCTGATCCTTCTAAACTCCAATGTATAAAGGCCCAGTTGATCCAGTCTCTCCTCATATGTCAATCCTGCCATCCCGGGACTCAGTCTGGTGAACCTTCGCTGCACTCCCTCAATAGCAAAAACGTCCTTCCTCAGATTAGGAGACCAAAACTGAACACAATATTCCAGGTGAGGCTTCACCAAGGTCCTGTACAACTGCAGTAAGACCTCCATGCTCCTATACTCAAATCCTCTCGCTATGAAGGCCAACATACCATTTGCCTTCTTCACCGCCTGCTGTACCTGTATGCCAACTTTCAATGTCTGATGAACCATGACACCCAGGTCTCGTTGCACCTACCCTTTTCCTAATCTGCCGCCATTCAGATAATATTCTGTCTTCGTGTTTTTGTTCCCAAGGTGGCTAACCTCACATTTATCCACATTATACTGCATCTGCCATGCATTTGCTCACTCACCTAACCTGTCCAAGTCACCCTGCAGCCTCTTAGCATCCCCCTCACAGCTCACACCACCACCCAGTTTAGTGTCATCTTCAAACTTGGGATATTACACTCAATTCCTTCATCCAAATCATTGAAGGCTATTTGTGTTCAATTGGTCTGCCATTTCTTTGTTCCCCATTATAAATTCACCTGAATCCGACTGCACGGGACCTATGTTTGTCTTCACTAATCTTTTTCGCTTCACATATCTATAGAAGCTTTTGCAGTCAGTTTTTATGTTCCCTGCAAGCTTACTCTCATACTCTATTTTTCCCCTCCTAATTAAACCCTTTGTCCTTCTCTGCTGAATTCTAAATTTCTCCCAGTCCTCAGGTTTGTTGCTTTTTCTGGCCAATTTATATGCCTGTTCCTTGGATTTAACACTATCCTTAATTTCCCTTGTTAGCCACGGTTGAGCCACCTTCCCCGTTTTATTTTTACTCCAGACAGGGATGTACAATTGCTGAAGTTCATCCAAGTGGTCTTTAAATGTTTGCCATTGCCTATCCACCGTCAACCCTTTAATTATCATTTGCCAGTCTATTCTAGCCAATTCACGCCTCAAACCATCGAAGTTACCTTTCCTTAAGTTCAGGACCCTAGTTTCTGAATTAACTGTGTCACTTTCCATCTTAATAAATTATTTTTCAAATATTTTTGAAAAACAAACACAATAATAGTTAGCGACTGTATCACTTGAGCTAACTAAGTACTGCTAATACATCCCAGGAAATTATGGGGCCGAAATGCAGCTCCCCAATAAGGCCCATTACTGCCCATTTGCGGCCGCCGATTTCTGGTCGAATGGTCACCGCAAGCTAAATTCGGGGGGATTTCTGGCGCTCCCCGCTTCCGCCACTGCCGACCAGCCGTATGTGCGTCATCAGTGTGTGCACAGCCGGGGCCCCTACCTCCCGCAAAATTTAGCGACCAAATTCTTATTGCCGCCGAGCGGTGCCCCTGACAGCTTTTTCTGTTGGTGCACCTTGAATGCTCTCTCTCTGCCCTAGCTGTGCGGCGGCCATTAAAGGCGAGGGCCCAATGCCACGGCCACCATTTTAGTTTTATTGCCAGCCGACTTCCATGTTGGCTGGACTATTGTGCCCCTGGGATCGGCCGGGCTGCCAACAGGCAGCCTGGCACCCACTCTTTGGTGCCAGGCCGCTGGCCCAGCCGAAATCTTCTCTGGTGGTCCAGTGTCCGATTACGACTGATGGCCGATTCTCTCCCTTTTTAACGGAGGCGAGATACGTGATGATGCAGACGCGCAATGACGTCACCACTGCTCCGCTGCTGAGTGACAGCGGTGGAGAATCCATCCCGCCTCTACTTCTGACTCTCACCAACACTTACCACCATACTTGCACCCCCTTTATGACTGACTTCCTGGCCGATTGAAATAAAGACAAAGAGCTGAATTTCGCGAAAGGGGGGACCTCTTCCGAAACGGCGGGAAAAAAACTATAAAAAAGGTAGATGCACTAGCTTTCAGGTGAGGCTGAATTTTGGCCCCTATGTGTCATGTACATGCTAAGGCAGAAGAGGGAGTGATGAAGTAAAAGCATTCTCAATGCAGTATGAAGAAAATTATGCTCCTGGTATGCAATGAGTAAAATGGTCAAACAACTGGACTATTTGATTGTAAAATGATTCAAAAGAGCACAGAAACCACATGGCTTGGATATTATTTAAAGCTTTTATGGGAACATTTTATGGAAGAATAAATTTATTTCCAGAACCTAAGCAATTTTTCTTAGTGTGCAAAAAGTTATAGCTAAAGGTAACACTGCATGCAAAATCTGTATTTTAACCCGGAGGCGACTTCCATGTGTATGGTGGGGTGGAGGGAGACGGGTGGCTATTGTGAGGTCTTCCAGGTTTCCCAAATGTATTGCAGTTTTTAATTGCAGGACTCCTTTAAAAAAAATTCTGTCAGGTTTCAGCTGATTGACATGCTGGAGGCCTGCTGCATGGGAAGCCTGCTTCTCAAGGCCGCAGCCTACGAGGGCAGATAGGTGTAGTGGGGGAGTAAGAGAGATCGTGGGGGCTGTTCGATTGCAGGGGATGGGGGAGGGGGAGGGGGGGATAGGAGTCCCGATTGCGCAGGGGATGGGGGAGGTCCTGATGATGGTCAGGGGAGCCGATGGCAACTGCCGGTCCAATCAAGATCGTGGGGGTCTGATGGTGGATGTGAGGATCCAATGGTGGTCATGGGGCGGGGGGCGGATTTACTGGGTAGCTTGTATAGTCCAGAGGAAGCACTCCTGCTCCTCCTACACCCCAAACAGTATAGCCTCCAAAGCACTCACCTTATGGATTCAGCCCTTCTCACCTCCTTTCAGCTGCCGAGTTTCATGAGGCCTGGGAAACCCTGCCGCCTGTGGTTAAAAATAGACCATCTTAAAATGAAGGCAGGCAGCCTCATTACAATATTTAAATCACCAAACTGCTTCCTGCGAGCGGATTTGCCAACTGCCCATCGTCCCCCCTCTGTTAAAACCAAAAGTGGGTGGATTCATTTCCTGTTCCAGAATTTTTGCATTTTAACCTCTGACATGACTCTAACCCATCTGTTTTGTGGAGTCAAGATGCAGACCTGCATCTCTGCCCCCACCAAACAGAATTAGCTTACATATTTTATACAAGTGAATATGTGGAAAAAGACCTTTTGCTCTGCTTTGCTAATAATGTTTGAGTAACTGTTGATTGAAATGTAGAACAAAAGGATGAGTTCTCGAACATCTCTCATACATGTTGAGTAAAATAATTCCATGACAGCAATGAGAGTGATGACTGGGAACAAGTCTACTCATGTCTTTCAAAATGTTACATCTGCAGGTGTTTAGTTGTTTTAATACTAACAAGGTTATAGGAAGTCATAACAAAATTGCTGATAAAAAATAAAGTGGGTGTAATGAAAAATAAGAGCAGATTCGATATAACAATAGCATTGTCTATACAACACGAAATGGGGAAATTGCAGGCAATAATTAGAAGTGAGAAAATAGATGTAATAAGGATAACAGAAACATGGATACAGACAGGATAGGATTTGCATTTAAATATTGCAGGCTATAATGTATCTAGAACTGACAGAGAAGGAAGCAGGGGTGGTGAGATCGCCGTGGTAATCAGAAATAATATTATATCAATAGCAAGAAAGTATGTAACCAACAAATAGACAGAATCAATATGGATTGAGATAAAGGATAGGAAAGTACTATTATGAATACTACAGACCACAAAATAGTGGAAAGTGAAGGGAGAAATATGTAGGCAAACATACAAAATTAGTAAAAAAAACTCCACAGAATCATAATCTTGAGGGATTTCAACTATTCCCAAATAAACTGTCAGGGAGAGGGAGTGAAAGAGGAGAAGGGGTTGGAGATTTTACAGTATATACAACACTCCTTTCTGACCCAATGTATGTGAACCTCAACAAGGGAGGAAAAGTGCCAGGGAAAAATGAACCAGAGCAGATAAGAAAATTAAGGGTTGGAGAACATCGAGGGAGCAGTAATCAGAATGTTACAAGGTTTAAAGTAATAATTGAGGCAGCGGGAGGTACAAGTACTATGACCAAAGTAATAGATTGGAAAAAAGCCAACCAAGAGAGAAGGCATAGAGCTAAGGAAGGTAAACAGGAGAATAATATTATAAACAAAGATGTAAAACAATAGTGGGAAATCGAGAGTTCATGAGAAATATATTCGTCTAAAAAATAAGAATAAACTATCCAAGAATGAGATGCCAAAGAAGTGAGGCTAAAACTGAATCCAAAGAAAAAAGTATACACAAAGTACATAAACGGAATATGATGGGCTTATGAATGAGGTTAAAAAGACAATTCAGAAGGGAAAGAGGAAATATGAAATGACAATATCAAAGAATATAAAAAGAAATTGCAAAATATTCTAAATACACACACATAACAAAATGAGAATTAAGATAAAGATAGGACCACTAAGAGGTGAGCAAGATAAATGCACAGGAAATTATACTGAAATGGCAGGGATACTGAATAGATATTTTAGGCTGAATTTTAATGGGGAAGGCAGGTTGGGGCCGAGGAGGCGGGGAGGCTCTGTGACAACCGGGAAACTTGAATTTAATAGCAAGGCTTGATTTAAATGGGAAGCTTCTGTTTCCTACCCACAGCCAGACAGATTGAGAGCCTTGCTGACTCAGGCGGGTAGGCCTGTGGCATTAGGCCACAGAGAGGCTGGGGAGTGGGGGGGGGTGGAAATCGGAGGCCTGGGAGGGGTGATTGGAGGTCTCATGGGAAGGTCTCCGATCGTGGAGAGTGGGTTAGGCAGGAACCCTAAATCCAGGAGGCAAGTGTAAAGGCATGAGCTGTGCAAAACACGACCAGCTAAAGTTACATACAAAATGGAGGTTAAAGAAGCATAGTGACTATTTGCACTGTTTTTCTTATCTGTGCCTGCGTCCTCTGGACTCCGCCCCTGACGCTTCTAGCTCATGTACAAACTCCTCTGACCCGGAACGGAACCGTGGCCCCGCAACGAGGTGCTGCTGATTTTCTGACAAGTCCGTATGGAGACCGCTGCTGAAAGATTTGCTGCTGCTTAAATTGGAACATTTTCACGGCCTTCTGTGGGAGAGAAAACATCGGAGGTAGTGGGAGAGAAAGAGGCAGTGGGTGATTGGGGGGCGGAGAGAAGAGAGAGAGAGAGACACGGGGAGGAGGAGAGAGACATGGGGGGAGAGAGAGATACACGGGGGAGGGGTGGTGGAAAGAGAGAGAGAAACGGTGGGTGCAGGGAGAGAGAGACACACGGGGAGGGGGGAGAGAGAGAGACATGAGAGGAGAGAGAGGGGGGAAGAGAGAGGGAGATATGTGGGGAAAGAGAGAGAGAGAGAGAGAGGGGAGAGAGAGAGAGAGAGAGATGGAGGGGGGAGTGGAGAGAGAGAGTGGGGAAGCGGGAGGGGAAATCAGAGGGGAGAGAGGGAACTCAGGGAAGACGTATCACGTTCTTCCAACTTGGTACACCCACACCTGATTTCTCGGATAGCTCGGTGCATGTGTTACAAGCGATATCGTTGCAGTAGATGAAATCTGGACGTCATGACACTGTCACAATTCACTTCATACCCAATAAACCTGTTAACAATCTGTGACCCACACACAATGGTGGGGGGGAGGGGGAGGGTAAGGTCAAGAATTTGGGCTGGGGGAGGCATGAACTTGGGCTGAGGGCTTTAAGGAACTTGGGCTGGGGGAGGCATGATGTGCTGGGAGGGGCGAGGTAAGGATCTTGGGCTAGGGGAAGCATGAACTTGGGATGGGGTCAGGAACTTGGGAGGCTTTTGCTGGGTTGGCGGAGCTCTATCCTCTCTGGGTTCTTAAGTCAGAATGGCTCGAATTACACTTTGCAAAGTCACTCAGAACTTGGCTTGGCGGTTCCAATTACACATTCCAGAGAAACTTTTAGGTGTGGCTTATCTTCCAAGGGGACCAATCAGCAATCAGGTCATGTGATAATGGAGAGCCAATCAGACAATTTTCACAGTACAAATAACTGCATCCTTAAAGAAAAGGCTTCCAGCCTCATTATAATATTGAGCCTGGAAAATGTTGGAATCAATTATTAAAGATGAAATAGCAGCACATTTGGAAAGCAGTGACAGGATCGGACCAAGTCAACATGGATTTATGAAAGGGAAATCAGGCTTGACAAATCTTCTGGAATTGTTTGAGGATGCAACTAGTAGCGTGGACAAGGGAGAACCAGTGGATGTGGTGTATTTGGACAAGGTCCCACACAAGAGATTGATGTGCAAAATTAAAGCACATGGTATTGGGGGTAATGTACTGACATGGATAGAGAACTGGTTGGCAGACAGGAAGCAGTGAGTCGGGATAAACGGATCCTTCATAGCTAGGGGATTTGAGTATAAGAGCAGGGAGGTCTTACTGCAGTTGTACAGGGCCTTGGTGAGGCCTCACCTGGAATATTGTGTTCAGTTTTGGTCTCCAAATCTGAGGAAGGACGTTCTTGCTATTGAGGGAGTGCAGCGAAGGTTCACCAGACTGATTCCAGGGATGGCTGGACTGACATATGAGGAGAGACTGGATCAACTGGGCCTTTATACATTGGAGTTTAGAAGGATGAGACTGGATCTCATAGAAACGTATTAGATTCTGACGGGACTGGACAGATTAGATGCGGGAAGAATGTTCCCGATGTTGGGGAAGTCCAGAACCAGGAGACACAGTCTTAGGATAAGGGGCAGGCCATTTAGGATTGAGGTGAGGAGAAACTTCTTCACTCAGAGAGTTGTTAACTTGTGGAATTCCCTGCCGTAAAGAGTTGTTGATGCCAGTTCATTGGATATATTCAAGAGGGAGTTAGATATGGCCCTTACGGCTAAAGGGATCAAGGGGTATGGAGAGAAAGCAGGAAAGAGGTACTGAGGGAATGATCAGTCATGATCTTATTGAATGGTGGTGCAGGCTCGAAGGGCCAAATGGCCTACTCCTGCACCTATTTTCTATGTTTTATGTTTCTATTACAACAGTTAAGATAGAAAGAAACTAGCCAAACTTATGGAGAACAAAACACAGTTCCAGATGGATACAGTACTTCAAGAAACTAGCAAAGGCACTAGTATCCATATATAAAACTGAATAGATAAAGGTATAGTGGCAGAAGACTGGTGAATAAAAAATACAATTCAGAAAAGGAGATAGAACTAACTCAGAGAACTATAGACCAGTTAGATTAATGTCAGTGATATGAAAGATACTGAAGGGTCAGATAACAAAACATCTCGAGAATATAATAAACATAGTCAGCATGGATTTCTAAAAGGAATGTCATGTTTAACCAACCTTATTGAATTATTTGAGGAAATATTAGAAAGAGTAGACAAGGGTAATGCAATGGATGTAGTACATTAAGTGACCTTAAGGGAAGTTTCTCGGACTAGCAGAAAGTGAATAATGGTGTTGTGCAGAGACCTGTGCTGGGACTATTGTTCACCTTATACATAAACTATTTGGACTCAGAAATTGGAGCTATAGGGTTGTATTTGGACTTGGGTGGTAGGGCAAGATGGGCAATAGCGATTCGGCCGTCTGTTTTAAACCACGCCAATTTTTCTTTCCATTGAAATCAATGCAAAAGAAAATTGTGTAGGGTACAAAATGGGCTGCAAAGTTACAATCGCTCGATTTTCTCTACCGTCCGAAACCAATTTTGTCCCCAAGATGCCGAAATTTGCAAGTGATACCAAATTGAAGATAGAGTTAATAATATGGAAGACTGTACTAGAAAGACATAACAGGCTTGCAGAGTAGACGTGTAGAATCGTGGAATGATACAGCACAGAAGGAGGCCATTCGGACTATCGTGCCTGTGCCGGTTCTGTGGTAGAGCTACCCAATTAGTCTGTCAAAACCGATCATGATTTTGAACACTTCTATCAAATCTGCTCTTAACCTTCTCTGTTCTAAGGAGAACAACTGCAGCTTCTCTAGTCTCTCCGCATAACTGACGTCTCTCATCCCCGGTACTATTCTAGTAAATCTCTTTTGCACTCTTTTCAAGCCTTGACATCCTTCCTAAATTGTGGTACTTAGTATTGAACACAATACACCAGCTGAGGCCTAACCAGTGTTTTATAACTATTTAGCATAACTTCTTTGCTTCTGTACTGTATTCCTCTATCAATAATATTAATAAAGCCAAGCATCCCTTATGCTTTAACAGCCTTCTCAACTTGTCCTGCTAACTTCAAAGATTTGATTACATACACCCACAAGCTCTCTCTGTTCCTGCACCCCTTTAAAATTATACCATTTAGTTAATTGCCTCTCTTCATTCTTCCTACCAACATGTATTACTCCCACATATTACGAGACTCCCAAAGCAAGCGCTCTACTTGGAACTCCTTCACACCAAACAAGCCAAAGGTGGGCAGTGGAAACGCTACAAGGACCCCCTCAAAGCCTCCCTGAAAAAATGCAACATCCCCACTGACACCTGGGAGTCCCTGGCCAAAGACTGCCCTAAGTGGAGCAAGTGCATCCGGGAGGGCGCTGAGCACCTCGAGTCTCATCGTTGAGAGCATGCAGAAATCAAGCGCAGGCAGCGGAAAGAGCATGCGGCAAACCTGTCCCACCCACCCCTTCCCTCAATGACTATCTGTTGCACCTGTGACAGGGATTGTGGTTCTCGTATTGGACTGTTCAGCCACCTAAGGACTCATTTTAAGAGTGGAAGCAAGTCTTCCTCGATCCCGAGGGACTGCCTATGATGATGACTTCAAACTTCTTTGCCTTAAATTTCATCTGCCATGCGTCTGCCCATTCTACAAGTCTGTCTATGTCCTCCTGATGTCTGTTACTATCCTCCTCATTGTTTACTACATTTCCAAGTTTTGTATCATCTGCAAACTTTGACATTACGCCCTGTATACTCAAGTCCAGGTCATTAATACATAAAAAGAGCTTTAATATGTCAAAAATACCAACCCCTCCAACGTTTTCCCTAAGGTGTGAGGCCACGCAGCTGAGCACCGATCCAGAGGTCCCGCGTAGGCCACTCACCAACTGTTGCCGCTGGTAAAGATTCCACGCTTGCGCAGAAGAAAAAAATTAGAGGGAACATTGTTTCCCTTCAGTCTGATAAACAATCGTTCACAACTACTCACTCTCTGCTTTCTGTCCCTTAGCCAATTTTGTATCCATGTCCTTTTAATCCCGTTGGCTTTAATTTTATTAACAAGTCTATTATGTGGTACTTTATCAAACAGCATTTGAAAGTCCATGGACACCATATAAACTCACTACCGTCATTCACCCTCTCCGTTACATCATCAAACAATTCAAGTTAGTCAAACACAATTTGCCTTTAACAAAACTGTGCTGACTTTCACTTATTAACCATATTTTTCTAAGTCCCAATTAATTTTTTTTCCAGGATTGTTGTCTCTAAAAGGTTCCCTACTTCTGACTATAGACTGACTGGCCTGTATTTGCAGACTTTATCCATCTTCCTTTTTTTGAACAGGGGAGTAATATTTGCAATCCTTCAGTCCTCTGACAAAACCCCCATATCTAACTAGGATTGTGGCCAGAACCTTGGCAATTACCACCATTACTTCCCTCAGTAACCTAGGGTACATCCCATCCAGACCGGGTGACTTTTCTACTGCCAACATTTTAAGTTCATCCTCCTTATTTACTTTTATATAATCGAATATTGCTACTACCTCCTGATTTACTGCTATGTTGGCAACATCCTCTTCTCTAATTTAGTACCTCAGCCATGCCCTCTGCCTCCACAAGATGATCTCCCTTTTGGCTCCACCCTTCCTTTGACAAGCCTTTTACTATTTAATTGTTTTTAAAATATTTTAGGGTTTCCTTTTATGTTAGCCACTAATCTATTCTTATACTCACTCTTTGCCCTTGTTATTCTCTTTTTTAGATCTCCTCTGTACTTTCTGTGTTCAACTTGGTCCTCAACTGTATTATGAACCTTACATTTGTCATAAGCCTCCTTTTTATGCTTCATTTTAATTTCTACGGCCCAGATATTGCTGTGAGTGACAAAGTATTTGTCTGGGGGGCGTGGGGGGCGGGCAGAGGGGGTGATGCGAACATTCAGGAAAGAGTAAATTTAAAAGCAGCAAGAGACATGTCAAGGCTCTAGAGCAGAGAAGAGTTTTGGGTAAAAATAAGCAGAGTGGGTCAGGAAGGGACAGAGAGAGTAACAAAGGTAATAATTGGGCATCAGTGACTAAGGTGGCATCAGGGAAAAATAGAAAAAGTCAAGGCTAAAGGCACTATATCTGAATGCGTGAAGCATTGGCAACAAAATAAATCAATAGCACAGATAGAAATTAATAGGTTTGATCTAAGAGCCATTGCGGAGACGTGGTTGCAAAGGTTGGGAACTAAATACTCCAGGAAGAAATAGGCAAAATGGAAATGGAGGAGGGGTAGCCCTGATAATAAAGAATGGGATAAAGATAGTAGAGAAAAAGGATCATAGCTCCAAAAATCAAGAAGTCGAATCAGTTTGGATGGAGCTAAGAAACAGCAAGAAGCAGAAAACATTGGTGGGAGTTGTTTATAGGCCCCCAAACAGTAGTTGTAATGTAGGGCAAAGTATAAATCAGGAAATTGGAGGCGCATGTAACAAGGGTAATACGGCAATCATGAGAGACTTTAATCTACAAGTAGACTGGGCAAACCAAATTTGCAGTAATAGGCCGCGATTTCGCCACACGTGGCATGTTCAGTGCACCCTGGGACAGTGGAGTGTGGGAAATGCGCTCCTCTCTCTGCAGCCCGCCCTCTGTACCCATCCTTCCACAGCTAGGGCTTGTTAAGCCCACCCTGTGGGCTTCCTGGCCAATTAAGAGCAAGCTGGTCTGATGATGCCATTTGATGGCGCGTCATAAGCCTGTTTCCTTAAAGGGATCATGCGCACATTGCGTTTGACAGTTCTTCTGTCAGTGTTCTGCAGCACTGAGCTGCTGCCAACACTGACATGCACTGCACAGAGGTGCACCGCTGTACAGGCTCTCACATGAATCCCTCCAGATGCTTATGAAGTGAGTCACAGCACGCAGGGAGGTTCTTTTCCCTTCCAATGAGACCTCCCCAAGACACCAACGCAACCTGGTTGCATATTGCTCAGGAGGACTCAAGCAGAGATGTCTTCAGGAGGATGAGGCTGCAGTGGTGCAAATCTTTCAATGATATCAGTAGATCACAAAATGTTACTGCAAAGCCACACTCAATCTCATCCTGTTGTGCAAGTTATCACAGTCCCATCACTCTGCCTTGCCTACTCTACTCCTGCACATCCTTACTCACACGAACTTACCTTGCACCTCCACCCATCCCTCTCTCTCTAGCTACATTACCATTTCCTCATCTCACTAGCCACCCCTCACACTCAACCTCATCCTTGTCCATACAACTAACAACATGCAAGGGTAGGCACTTGAGTGTTTTTGCCAATGTTCATGTAGAGTTTCTGCTAATGTGCTGTCAAACATTGAAATCGTTATTTTGAACACTTTGTGTTCCAAAGACATTGTGTGCACCTTTGAAGTGGCTTGGTGAGTGGTCAGACATAAGAGTACCCTGCACAATGGGGATGAGTGTGAAAGGAATGGCTTGGGCATTGTCGCGATGCATTATGGAGCTGGTGTGGGGTGGTGCCAACCTGACACATCATGTGGCAGCCATAGTGCACAGTGTCAAGTGAAGTAAATGTAACCATGGTGAGGCCATCCCTGGGGTCCCTGGCAGCAATGTGATCTGGTACTGATGTCCTTTGTCCTGTGCAGCATCAGGTGATTGCGGAGAAGGTTGGTGTTGTTGTTGGTGATGCTGGTGTGCCTGGTGATGTTGGTGTTGGGGCTAATCGTGGTGGGATTCAGGACCAAGGTGAGGTTTTTTCAAGGGCACTGATGCTGCTGGAGTAGATGGCAGGTGAGATTGAAATGACAGAAGCGATCTGTCAATGGTGAGAGAGATTGCTCCAAGGAGGTGACAGTGAATAGCGAGATCACTTTCAACCTGCATACAGCTCAAAAGTTTCTTCCAAATACTGAAGGCTTCAGGTTCTGACATTGGAAAGTGAATAGGTATGAAATGCTAGCTTTTGTACCACTTCTGCAGCTGTCAACTTGTCAAAGCAATAGAGAGTCACTGAGAACCGAACTCCACTTACCTGGTGTGCTCCCCGAGGGACGGCAAATCCGTCAAAAGTTAGGTAAAATTGTAAGTGCCTGCTTTTAATCCTCTTAAGTAGCATTCAACTATATCTTAACAACCTTAATTCACTGGCCCGCCATTTGCTGTCGGGTCTGCGATCCGCATGCAGTACTGACAGGTTGAATCTAACACGGAGGCATGTTTGGAGCAGGATCTCGACCCGCTGTCAATCAGGGCCATTTTGACAGTGGGCCCGCCTCCAAACCCACAGGGCTGGGAATTCCAGCCATAGTGTGGAGGACGAATTCATGGAATGTATACGAGATAGTTTTCTAGATCAGTATTTTGAGGAACAGTCTAATTGAGATTTAGTATTGTGAGACATGGTTAATTAATAATCTTGTAGTAGAAGGGCCTTTAGGGAAGACTGACCATAATATGATAGCATTTTTTTATTAAGTTTGAAAGTGATTTAGTTAAATCCGAAACTAGAGTCTTAAATCTAAATAAAGTAAACTACGTAGGTATGAGGGGCGAGTTGGCTAAGATAGATTGGAAAACTACATTTAAAGGTAGGACAGTAGAAAAGCAATGGTTAGCATTTAAAGAATTAATACAAATATAAATTCCTTTAAGGCACAAAATCCCGACAGGAAAAGTGGTCCAACCATGGCTAATAAGAGAAGTTAAAGATTGTATTAGATCAAAGGAAGAGGCTTATAATGTTGCCAAAAGAGCATTAAGCCTGAGGATTGGGAGGATTTTAGAATTCAGCAAAGGAGGACCAAGAAATTGATAAAGAAAGGGAAAATAGGAGAGTAAACAAGAGAGAGACATAAAAACAGACTGTAAAAGCTTCCATAGGTATATAAAAAGGAAAAGATTAGTGAAAATAAATGTGGGTTCCTTACAGGCTGAACAGGAGAAATTATAATGGGGAACGAGGACATGGCAGAGAAATTAAACACATACTTTGGGCTAGATTTTCCACTATGAATGCTATCGCCCAAAAATGAGTGATATTTCTGGTCTTAGTGCTTTTTTTTATTTTTCAGGATTGCTGGAATATCGCTCATTTTAAAAACCGCTAGTTTCACCTTTTTAATTTGGGCAATAGCCTTAGTGACGTGAAATGGGCCTTAGCGATGTATTCAATCGTGCAAGACTGGCGTCCATAGTAATGGCCGTTCTGCGCATGCGGGTTTTTTTTTCAGGCAAATAACTTTTCCTGCGATTCGGGATGTCAGGGGGGTCATCTGCGCATGCTCAGAAGGCAAAGGGGGCGGGGGGTGGGGGGGGGAAGAGAGAGAAGGAAGCTTTTGAACAAGTGTGGATTTTGAAGCAGTGGTCAACATAAGATGATGGGAGATTTCCTAGGAGGATTCGTGAGAGAGCCTGCAGGAGGTTGCAGTGAGGAGGAGGGCAAAAGCCTTTTCAGATGAGGCTAATGAGGCCTTAGAGACCAATTAACCCGGGGTGGGCGTGGGAAACCTCCATCTTGGATTTATCAAAAACTATGGGCGGATATCGCCACCCTCATTTCATTGGTGGCCCATGGTAGGCATGAGGCAGACCAGTGTCGCAAGCGCTGGAACAGTCTTGTCACATCGGCAAGAGTGAGTATTAAATTATTAAATTTAAAATTATAATGATGCACTGACTCATTAATTAGAATGTAAATCTGCCAGATTGTAAGTAAGCTGGGTAATCTAGGGTAGCTTCCCTGTTAAGATTTGGACTGGGGTCGGAACCTGTGCCCTTTAACTCGAATTTTGCTGAGTTGCCTTAAATTTAATCGACAGTATTAATTATTATTTAAAGACTTTGATCAAAAATTGTGGCCAAAAGAATTACTGGAAACAGACAGACCGCAAACACTCGGCATTTCTACCACTTTAATTTTGAAGGAGAATTAATAAATTATATCACTGCTTGTGTGCTGTGAGCAACTTTTTAACTTGGGCACCATCTCCTTTTTTGTTAAGTTAGTGGATGGGGCACTAAGGGGTCTGGTCAGCTTTGCCCAGACTGTGTGAGTCTCTCCGGCTGCTGTCAGTCACACAGTGACCCAGCCTGGACTGGGGGAGAGCTGCCCTGGCTCACTGTCTGCCCTGGGCCACATGGAGGTCTCCGAGCATAGCCCAGGGAGACGGTGCCCCCTCCCATTATGGACCTGTCTTTGCTGAACTCACCAGCGGTCCTGATTTCCAGCACTACCCCCCCTCCTCAGGGACCTCCATCGATTCCAATAAACTGCCTCCCTCCCCTCAGGCGCCGAATAGCCGTGGATGGGGCTTTCCTGGAGATTGTACACAAGAGGGTTGGTGTCAAGCATTATTTCCTAAACACGATCTTATTAGATATTTTCTCTGAACGCAGATGTTATAACCATGCATCCATTGGATACAAACCGTTGTAGCATAGAACGTTTATGTTCATGATGAATATCATGTGGATGATTAATTGTGGATCTGTTCTGCTTCCGTAATAGAACCTAGTCAATTAGCTTATGCCATGCTCTTGTCACGTTTACAGAGGAAGATATCTAAGAATCAGGTGGAGCGGAGGCGGACCTGTCGACCAGCACACTCCAACTGACTTGGAGGAGCGTGCTGCAGTCTTAGTGGGCATGCATAATCGTTCTGCGACCCGTGGTGGTGCAGATCCCGTGGTCGCGCCATGTGAGTAATGTGTAAAGCAGTGGTAAACCAGTGGTAATTTAAAGTAATTTAATGCCATTTGATTATAATATATGAATGATGTAATGTTATGCATGCAGCTTCTGTACTCTCATGTTAATCACATCTCTTGTTCACATTTATTGTAGTAGTGTTGCTCCTCATACATATGCCTGTGCAGCGCAAGCATTCTCGTGTCTCCCCTTTTCTTCTACTAACTTCAGTTATGTTTTACAGCTCCCCAGACTCCACGGGAGGCCCCTGCAACATCACCAATATCACTGCAGGTCGTGCTGACCACTGAAGAAAATACCACCGAGGAGGAGGATGGTGATGAGCCTGATATATCATCTGTGGTATCTGCAGCCACCTCATCCTCAACGGATGAAGTTGCGGGGCCAAGCGGCTTGCAGCAGAGCACTCATCTCACTGATGACCTCGGAATTGTAACCTTCTAATGCACGTGTTATCAGACAAGTCCAGGTATGATCGCTTAATCCTGTAAATGCGTTGGCTGTAACGTCTCCTCCTCCTCAGCAGCCTGCCATCTCTTTGATTGGGCACATAATGCTCTTCAATGAACCTTCTCCCATCTCTATTCTGCAGCATGTGAGTAGTCATCAATACTGGTTGTGAAATTACAGGCCTCATCACTATAAATGCCCTAATCTGTCTTCTTAAATTGTCCTCAACAAATACAATATAAACTGCAAATTAACCACAATGTGATTAGATGATTGGCAAGATTCAAAAACGCCCTTAAAGTCACTCACAAATTGCTTCTCCTCCCAAGCACTTCAACCAACCTTTTAATAAAGATCCTCCGAGTTACAAAATGGTGTCCATAGTGCCGAGTTATGGTCAGGCGAGTGCAGCTTTTCTTGAGCGTCTTTTTGGGCCAGCGATCATTTGGGCGAAATTATGGGCGAAATACCGAAAGTAGCGCTCGGCAATAATCTGGGCAATAAATGGGCTAATTTCCATTATAAACAGTATTCTGGGCCTTGCATGAGGATGACGTCATATTTTTTAAAAATAGGCCGGGTAATGCAGCTCATTCCTGTATGCCGAAAGTTGCGCCGACGATAAATGGACTATAATTAGGCACTAGTTTCCATTTTTCATCAAAAATGGGTGATAGCCTGAATGTCAGCACTTATATGGATGCTAAATGGGCGCTAACTGGGCGATGATGTGCCAAAAGTCTAGCCCTTTGTGTATGTCTTCATGGAAGAAGAGGCAAAAAAACCTCCTGGAAATAGTGGAGAGACAAGGGTCTAGCGAGAATGAGGAACTGAAAGAAATTAGTATGAGTCAAAAAAATAGTACTGGAGAAATTAATGGGACTGAAAGTCGATAAATCCCCTGGACCTGATGACCTACATCCTAGGGTTTTTAAAGAGGTGGCTATAGAGATAGTGGATGCATTGGTTGTCATCTTCCAAAATTCTACAGATTCTAGAATGGTTCCCACAGATTGGAATGTAGCAAATGTAACCCCACTATTTAAGAAAGGTGGGAGAGAGAAAATGGGGAACTGCAGACTGCTTGGCCTGACATCAGTAGTAGGGAAAATGCTAGAATCTATTATTAAGTACATGGTAACAGGGCATTTAGAAAATAATAATAGGATTGGGCAGAATCAACACGGATTTATGTTTGATGAATCTGTTAAGACTTTTTGAGGTTGCAACTCACGGAATGGATAAGGGGAACCAGTGGATGTGGTGTATTTCGATTTTCAGAAGGCTTTCGATAAGGCACTACACAAGGGGTTATTAAATAAGATGAGGGCTCATGGGATTGGTGGTAATATACTAGCATGGATTGAGGATTGGTTAACGGATAGAAAACAGAGAGTTGGAATAAACGCGTCATTTTCGGGTTGGCAGGCTGTAACTAGTGGGGCACCACAAGGATCAGTGCTAGGGCCTCAGCTATTCACAATCTATATCAATTATTTGGATTAGGGGACCAAATGTAACATCTCCAAATTTGCTGATGATACAAAGCAAGATGGGAATGTAAGTTGTGAGGAGAAAAGAAAAAAGACTTGGATTTTTATAGCACCTTTCAACGACCTCTGGACGTCTCAAAGCGCTTTACAGCCAATGAAGTACTTTTGGAGTATTGTCACTGTTGTAATGTAGGAAATGCGGCAGCCAATTTGCGCACAAGCAAGCTCCCACAAACAACAATGTGATAATGACCAGATAATGTGTTTTCTTGTTATGTTGATTGAGGGATAAATATTGGCCAGGACACTGGGGATAATTCCCCTGCTCTTCTTCAAAATAATGCCATGCGATCTTTTACTTCCAGACGGAGCCTTAGTTTAACGTCTTATCTGAAAGACGGCACCTCCAACAGTGAAGAGCTCCCTCAGCACTGTACTGGTGTGTCAGCCTAGATTATTTTGCGCTCAAGTCCCTGGAGTGGGACTTGAACTTACAACTGACTGCAATTATATAGAGCCCTGGTGAGACCACACCTGGAGTATTGTGTACCTAAGGAAGGATATACTTGCCATAGAGGGAGTGCAACAAATGTTCACCAGACTGATTCCTGGGATGGGCGATTGTCCTATGAGGATAGATTGAGTAGACGAGGCATATATTCTCTTGAGTTTAGATGAATGAGAGAAGGATGCAAAGAGGATTCAAGGGGATATAGATAGGCTTTGTTAATGAGCAAGAACATGGCACGCAGACTGCAAAGCAGGAAGTAAAAAACAGGGAATATAAATGACCTTTAAATCATTGCACAGGAAGTGAAATAAAGATTGGATCATACACATGGGATGAAGTGAGAGACATAAAAGAGAAAAACATTTCTTTTTTCTTTTGAGCTAATGAGACTCCACACTTGTAAAATTAATTTTTCAAGGCCAGAGAGGTTGTCAGCAGTAGTTATCACTTATTATGCCATTAAATCTCAGTTACTCCTGATTGCACTAGCCCTAGCTTTTTCATTTATCTTTAGTACAAGACTAGTGGGCAATTACCATAAGTTCACACATTACAATAATTTCTGTGTTAATTCCATTGGCAAAGATTGCAACAGCACAACCTGTGTAGGAGCAGGGTATAACTGACAGCAACTTCTGAAGTTCTGCGTTTAACTGGGCATGTGCGGTTGCCAGAAGTTGCTGTCAGTTTTACCCTGTAATAAAGATGAGTGCCAACAGCCTCGTTATTAGTACAGCAAAATCCAGGACAATATCTTTCGTCATCCTGGGATCTCTAGCTTTATTTCTCTATTTGAAATTGCTTAGTTTGACTTACTTGTGTTTTAATTGTGACACCCAGAGTGTGATGATGAGCAGATAATATAGGCTGACACTTCAGCGCAGCGCAGAAGTCCCATCTTTCATATGAGTTGCTAAAGCAAGGTGCCATCTACCCTTTCAGGTGGATATACAAGAGCTTATGGCACTATTCGAAGAAGAGCAGAGGAGTTCTCCCCAGTGTCCTGGCCAATATTTATCTCTTAATCAATTTCACTAAAACAGATTGTTATCACATTGCTGTTTGTCGGACCTTGCTGTGCGCAAATTGGCTGCTGCATTTCCTACATTACAACAGTAACTGCACTTCAGAAAAGTAGTTCAATGACTGTAAAGCACCTTTGGATGTCCTAAGGTCATGAATGTCATTGTATAGTTGCATTACTTTTTCTTTTTTTCTTCATTTCTTTCCCTTTTCTCTCCTCTTTTTCTTTTATGATCTCTCGCCTGTCTCCGGCATATTTGTGTTGCTGTTTGTCTCTCTGCCTCGCTCATGTTCTGCTTATTTTTTTCTCTGTCTCTTCTTTTTTGAACTTGGCATTTCCATTTTTTTTTGCTCCTCTCTCTATGCTCTTCGCCTCTCTTCACTGTTTTTCCTTTCTTTCATATCAGGTAGGAGGTGGTGGATGACAGCCACCCATGATTTCCCATCTCTTCCCCAGCCACACCCTCCCCTATACCTCCTGAATCATGATCCTAAAGTTAGATTCCGAACCTGAAGCTGGAAAACCAAGAATTATTGTTTCCATTATGAAAAAGGATATTGAAGATTGGAGAAAGTGCAGAAAAGATTTAAAAGGATGTTACCACAATTGAGAGGGTGCAACTATCAGGAAACATTGAGTCGACTGGGCACTTTTCTCTGGAAAAGAGAAGACAAAGAAGAGATCCGATAATGGTTTTTAAAATTATGAAGAGGTTGGATTGGGGGGACATAAATATCAGATAGCCACAAACAGATCAAATAAATATCTTAGGAGGGTTTTTTTTTTACGTGGGGAAAAAAAATCCTGTACTCTGAAAACCTGCCGGTAACAGTGCTGGCCAAGGATAATGGCCACCCGCCAAAAGAGTGCAGGCAGCACCGGTACTTTGATGATGCTATTTCCTAATTAACAAAAGCAGTGTAGAGAATTTGTGGTGTAACGCACTCATTCCAGGGCTAAGCTCAGCAGGAGGCTGAAGGTTGGGTCTGTCTCCCAGTTCAGTGAAGGAAAACGGGGAAGAAAGGAGCGAACCTGTAGGCCATGTACAGAACAGTTGCCGTATTACTACAAAAATATTAACTGTCACCAGATGTTTGTTGATTTTTTAATACTTCATGAAATTAATGCATCTGCGTTCTCTGTAACACTAATCTTTCCCCAATGGCCACTCTTGAAAGTGTATAATTATGTAGTAATTGTGTCAACTTTTAGTGCGTCTTACATACTCAACACAAAATAATTATTTGGTAAATAATTGGTTATGGAATTTTGAATAAAATAATTATAATTCCTTAAAATCTTAAGCAGTTGAGTTCAAATTTGCTAGGGGAAGATTTTCTGGTGACAATATTGTAAAGATAAAAGAGATCTTATCAGAGTTGATTTTCAAGCATTGTAATAAGAGTTCTAGGCAATCTGATGCTATTTTTACTTGCTGGGAATCCGCCAAGGGATTTGCAGTTTTGTGCAGCTGTTCTGTTCTGAACTAGAAGCTTGGTCCACAAGGTTTCACCTATTGATTTACTGACCCACAAACATTGCAGCCTCCCGGAAAGCCACCAGATTTTGCAACCTCCACCACTCGCCCCGCCACTGATGGGCAAAAAATGAAACTATAAAAAAAGAACCTTGGCAAAGGAGGCATTTGAATTTCTGACATCCATCTGAGCTGTTTTCCACTTGTCAGCCTCCATCTTCGTATACAATATGCCAAGCCTTGCCAGACTCCTCATGTCCGGTAATGCTGCTGAAGCGTTTTTACTGGCTGCACGTACGGGTGTGCTTTAGAGCGGGCAGCAATAGGAGTGGCGATATTCAAAATGGACGAATGGGCGTCAACTCGACAATGCACGCCAATTGATGTCACACTCCAACTCATTTCAATATTTCGGCGAGTGCAGGCAACGGCAGCGTGTCGACCTGACGAAAATGGCGGACGCCATGGGACCTGCTGGATCGGGCAGTAACGGCTGGCGCAAAACCCCTGAATTTGTAGCCCAATGAGTGATGAAAATGTGGAACTCAGTAACACATGGTTGAAGCAGATAGGATTGATACATTTAAAGGGAGGCTTTATGCATACGCCATAGGGTATAGAGGGATACAGGGGCAGGGTGGGAAGAGGCAAATAGAATGGAAGGGAGCTCATAAGAACATAGGAACGTAAGAAATAGGAGCAGGAGTAGGCCATACTTCCTCTAGCCTGCTCCGCCATTCAATAAGATCATGGCTGATCTGATCATGGTCTCAGCTCCACTTCCCTGCCCGCTCCCCATAACCCCTTAGCGTTTAAGAAACTGTCTATTTCTGTCTTAAATTTATTCAATGTCCCAGCTTCCAAAGCTCTCTGAGACAGCAAATTCCACAGATTCACAACCCTCAGAGAAGAAATTTCTCCTCATCTCAGTTCTAAAATGGACGGCCCCTTATTCTAAGATCATGCCCTCTAGTTCTAGTTACCCCCACCAGTGGAAATATCCTCTCTGCATCCATCTTGTCACGCCCCCTCATAATCTTATACGTTTCGATAAGATCACCTCTCATTCTTCTGAATTCCAATGAGTAGAGGCCCAACTTACTCAATCTTTCCTCATAAGTCAACCCACTCATCCCCGGGATCAACCTAGTGAACCTTCTCTGACTGCCTCCACAGCAAGTGTATCCTTTTGTAAATATGGAAACCAAAACTGTACGCAGTATTTCAAGTGTGGCCTCACCAATACCCTGTACAACTGTAACAAGACCTCCCTGCTTTTGTACTCCATCCCCTTTGCAATAAAGGCCAAGATTCCATTGGCCTTCCTGATCACTTGCTGTATCTGCATACTATCTGTTGTGTCTTGCATAAAGAATCTGACCAGATACTGTGAGCTCAAAGTAATGTGTGACCGTAGTCCTTTATTCAGATCTCCAGAGTGCCTCTCCAGCCTGTGAAGCCTCCTTATGTACAGGTGCTCCAAGGGATTGTGGGACCCCTTGGGACTCCAGGGGATGAGCCCTCTGGTGGTTAAGCATGGTATTTATAGGTTTACATATATAACACTATCCTTTTGTGTTTCATGGACAAGTACCCCCAGGTCCCGCTGTACTGCAGCACTTTGCAATCTTTCTCCATTTAAATAATAACTTGCTCTTTGATTTTTTTTTCTGCCAAAGTGCATAACCTCACACTTTCCAACATTATACTCCATCTGCCAAATTCTTGCCCACTCACTTGGCCTGTCTATATCCTCCTGCAGCCTCTTTATGTCCTCCTCACACATTGCCAATCCTCCCATCTTTGTATCGTCACCAGCACCGGAAAAGCAATCGGGGCTTGGGGCGGGCAGGGGAGTGGGACCGGCACCGGCACCAGCAAGGGGCTGGGGCAGGCGGGTGAAGCAGACCAGGAGGCCCTTTGGCCTGGGAGAGGGGCAGGGATCGGCACCAGCTTTAATAATTGGAGGTAAGTTTCTGCAATATATTTCAATGTGTTTTTAAGTTGATGCAATGTGTTTTAATGTATGTTTCACTTTGCAGCCTCAGCTCACATTGTGTCCCTGGTTACCATGGCAACCCAATCTTTTTGGCGCAGATCAAGGCTCCACCACCAAAACTAAAGGACAGGTCAGGCTGCGCCAAAATGAAGAAATCCAACGAGGAAACTTAGAGCATTTTTTTTGCCGTACTTGGGCCCCCAAAAAACGGTGGAACTCTTCAAGTACACCAAAATAAAGCTTTGGGGAAAATTGAGCCCTTAAACTGTGATTCCATTACTTCCCATCTGCTCCTCTCCCCAAACCACAGGCCCATCCATCTCTATGTTTAATCTAATTTAATTCTGCATTCTCAATCCAAATGTCTTTTGAATTAGTCTGTATATCACATTCAATATGCTGAATGATTCATTGGATTATAGGGAATGAATAGTAAAATATTACAGTTACATAGTTTAAGCTGTGTAATAATAACATGTTGCGGTTTCGAATAAACACTGTCAAAATGTCCACAGGATCCTCGGCCTTTCAACATGACCCATCTCCAACCTTCTTAGTCCAGCTAACAGTGTTCCTGAAATTAACTGCACTTTCTTTCCCCATGGGTGATCTTTCAAAGAGAACAGAGGTCTTAATTTCTACATACCACTTAGAGGCTACTGGAATGGCTGTATAGATGGAGAAGAATATAGATTCTCTGAACTGGCCAGCTTAGCTCTGTCAAGCATGGCATTCAATAATGATGGGCTCATTTAATTTGATACTATCATCTATTTTAGCGAATCTTAACTTTAACAACATCACTGCTTGTGCTCTATATTTTGTTCAATGAATTGATTAACATTCATTTTGTCTATTCCACTCATTCGTTTAAAAACTCAAATCATATCTCAGTTCTCTCTCAATAGAATCATAGAAATTTACAGCACAGGAGGCCATTTGGCCCATCGTGTCTACACCGGTTGAGATAGAGCTATCCAGCTTAATCCCACTTTCCAGCTCTTGGTCCGCAGCATTCAGGTTATGGCACTTCCAAGTGCATATTCAAGTACTTTTTAAATGTGATGAGGATTTCTGCCTCTACTATCCTTGCCTCTACCACCCTTTCAGGCAGTGCGTTCCAGACCCCACCGCCCTCTGGGTGAAAACATTTCTCCTCACCTCAACTCCCCTCTAATCCTTCCACCAATTATTTTAAATCTATGCCCCCTGGTTATTGACCTCTCTGCTGAGGGAAATATGTGCTTCCTATCCACTCTATCAATGCTCCTCATAATTTTATATACCTAAATCAAGTCTCCCCTCAGCCTCCACTGTTGCAAAGAAAACAACCCCAGTCTTTCCAATCTTTCCTCATAGCTAAAATTCTCCAGTCCTGTCACCATCCTTGTAAATCTCCTCTGTACCCTCTCGCGTGCAATCACATCTTTTCAGTAATGTGGTGACTAGAACTGTACGCAGTACTCTAGCTGTGGCCTAACTAGTATTTTATACAGTTCTAGCATAACCTCTCTGCTCTTATATTCTATACCTCGGCTAATAAAGGAAAGTATCCCGCATGCCTTTTTAACCACCTTAATTACCTGTCCTGCTACCAATGTGGATATGTGAAAATGTATAAGCAATAAAGACAGTGAAGTGAACTGGATATATGAAAATGTATAAGCAATGTAAAATAACGAAGAGAATGTCAGATTGCAAATATTACAACATCAGCACAATTAACAGACTTTCTCACGGTCTTAGTTACTAATCACGCCAGTATAATTGTAACATAATTGTAACATTTACAAGCAATGTGTGAGAAAGCTCCTTGTGAGAAACAGATGCTGTAATCACTTGCCCGTATTTAATTGGGCAAAGAAGGCCAGGTATCGGCTAATGAGAGACAAAGGGAAGGAGGGATCACAAAGGATAGAGTGAACTAAATGTCTTTCAATTGTATTCTGTACTGAAATTGTATAAATGATGCGCCTCTATGTTGTAACAACACTTGTCCGTAGGAAGTGGGTATGCTCTATCAAGAGAGTATTCCTTCTGTCTGATAAGTCTCGGCCGGTGAGACATAATAATAAAGACTGCTTGGTTATAAGCTCCTTTAGTGTTCGCCTCAGTGTATTTGCTGAAACAGATTGAGGAAAAGAATCCAGAAATCAACACCCTCAGAGCTCTGTGGACATGCCTCCAAGATCCCTCTGTTCCTCTACGTTTCTCAGTAATAATTTATTCATATTACTAAAGAAAGTGATATTTGTTCCCTTAGCCTCATCTCATAGCATAGCAATCTTTTGTTTTTTTCTCCCAGCCATTCTAATGCATCAATGGATGTTTGGAAGTTCAGTGATCTAAACTTATTGCAATATTCTAAGTCTATTATATGGGAATAGTAGTGAGGTGGTCATGACACTAGACTTGTAATCCAGAGGCCTGGAATAATAATAGAGAATTCAAATTCAAATCCCATCATGGCAGTTTGAAAATGTTAATCCCGTTTTGAAAATCTGGAAATAAACGTCTGGTGTCAGTAACAGTGACCATTGAGCTGGTGGATTGTCGTAAAAACCCAACTGCTTCACTCATGTCCTATAGAACATAAGAACAGGTACAGATGAATTAGGAGCAGGAATAGGCCATTCGGCCCCTCGAGCCTGCTCCGCCATTCAATAAGATCATGGCTGATCTTCTACCGCAACTCCACTTTCCTGCAATGTCCCGATATCCCTTGATTCCCTTAATATCCAAAAATCTATTGATCTCTGTCTTGAATATACTCAAAGACTGAGCCTTCACAGCCTTCTGGGGGTAGCGAATTCTAAAGATTCATCGCCCTCTGAGTGAAGAAGTTTCTCCTCATCTCAGTTCTAAATGGCCGGCCCCTTGTACTGAGACTGTGATCCTCTGGTTCTAGACTGCCCAGCCAGAGGAAACATCCATTTTGCATCCCCTATCAAGCACTGTAAGAATTTTGTATGTTTCAATGAGGTCACCTCTCATTCTTCTAAACTCTAGAGAATATAGGCCTAGTCTACTCAATCTCTCCTCATAGGACAATCCCCCCATCCAAGGAATCAGTCTGGTAAACCTTCATTGCACTCCCTCGATGGTAAGTATATCCTTCCTGAGATAAGGAGACCAAACCTGTACACAATACTCCAGGTGTGGTCTCACCAGGGTCCTATATAATTGCAGTAAGATGTCTTTATTCTTATACTCAAAACTTCTTGTAATAAAAGCCAATATACCATTTGCTTTCTTAATTGCTTGCTACACCTGAATGTTAACTTTCAGTGATTCATGTACAAGGACACCAAGATCCCTCTGAACACCAACATTTCCCAATCTCACACTATTTAAAAAATACTCTGCTTTTCTATTTTTCCGACCAAAGTGGATAATTCCACATGATATTTCATTTGCTATGTTCTTGCCCACTCCCTTAGCTTGTCTATATCCCCTTGAAGCCTCTTTGCACCCTCCTCATAACTTACATTCCCACCTAGCTTTGTATGATCAGCAAACTTGGATATATTACATTTGGTCCTATCATTCAAATCATTGATATAGATTGTGAATAGCTGAGGCCCAAGCACTGGTCCTTGCACCACCCCCACTACTTACAGCCTGCCAACCCACAAATGACCCGTTTATTCCTACTCTGTTTTCTGTCCGTTAACCAATTCTCAATCCATGCCGGTATATTACCCCTAACCCCATGAGCCCTAATTTTGTTTAATAACCTCTTGTGTGGCATCTTATCAAATGCCTTCTGAAAATCCAAACACACAACATCCACTAGTTCCTCCTTATCTATTCTACTAATTACAACCTCAAAAAACTCTAATAGATTTGTCAAATGTGATTTCCCTTTCATAAATCCATGTTGACTCTGCACAATCCTATTATTATTTTCTAAGTGCCCTGTGACCACGTCCTTATTAATAGATTCGAACCTGCATTTCTTATCTGATCCAGCCTATCTGTGACTTCAGTCCCACAGCAACATGGTTGACTCTTAATTGCTGTCTGAAGCCACTCAGTTGTATCAAACTACTACAAAGAAGTAGGTCCACCATCAGCTACTCAGAGCAACTTGGATGGACAATAAATCTTGACCTTGCCGGCGACACCCACATCCCAAGAATGAAAAAAGAGAAAGATAAAAAATAACAATTACTGTGATTCCATATTCTTGGACATATGCCATTTTTCTGACAAAATGACCTCATTAATAAGAATTTCACACTGCATTTTAAAGAATGACCTATAACAAGCTTTCTCCCACACCACCTTTTTAAAGGTTTGATGATTAGTTTGATGTAATAGTATATGATTTAACTGTGGGTCATTCACAACACAGAATATAGGTCACATGATTTCTGGTTATAGGAGTAGGTGAATAAGCTGTGGTTGACCATTAACCAGTAATAATGTGCAAGTTATGCCATGCAAAAATATGGTTGATATAAGCATTTGGATACACTGAGGCTTCATATTTGCATTCACCGAATGTGAAAGTTGAAGAAGAATGAAGTTTGGAGCAATCAAAGGTGATAGTAGCTGCTGGTGGAACTTGAGAGAAACATGAAGAAATTGTCTTGAAGAATTGAAAGAAACAACATTTCTTACCCTAATGAAGGGTATGGAAGAAATCAAGCTGAAGATTTTCAACTATGAAGGCAATGTGCACTGAAGGTTAACAGCCTTTCTCAACATATAAAGGAATTAGGCACTTATCTAAATCCTCCTTGCATTAAACTGCCAACTACTTAGATGCAAACATAAACATACACCCTTCCTGCCACATGATTAAGAATGCACATTCATCAAGATATTCCTTATAAAATATTTGAAGTCACGTAATCAATCTTTCATGGAGTTGTACACAGGAAGTGAAGATTACATATAGTCTTCAGGTGAAGTGGGGTCAGAGGCAATGTACTCTCTAATTTCTTTTGGCGTTATGCGGCCATTCAAAATACCATGCATGCACGGTTTTACATTGAAAAGCCAGCAAGTCAGTGGCCGCGCAGCTATAAAGAAACGTGTCAGAGGGTGGGGGATAATTGAACCAGGGAATGTAGACATAATACAGCCCCCATTTGAATGTCATACATTGTGTCCTTACTTTTGTATAATACTTTAACAAAACGTATGGCAATTTGGGAAGCATCATCATCATCATAGGCAGTCCCTCGGAATCGAGGAAGACTTGCTACCACTCTAAATATGAGTTCTTAGGTGACGGAACAGTCCAATACGAGAACGACAGTCCCTGTCACAGGTGGGACAGACAGTTGTTGAGGGAAAGGGTGGGTGGAGCTGGTTGGCCACAGCTCTTTCCGTTGCCTGCGCTTGAGTTCTGCATGCTCTCGGCGATGAGACTCAAGGAGCTCAGCGCCCTCCTGGATGCACTTCCTCCACTTCGGGTGGTCTTTGGCCAGGGGCTCCCAGGTGTCGGTGGGGGTGTTGCACTTTATCAGGGAGGCTTTGAGGGTGTCCTTGTAATGTTTCATCTGCCCACGTTTGGCTCATTTCCAAGTAGAGCGCTTGCTTTGGGAGTCTCGTGTCAGGCATGCGAACAACGTGGTCTGCCCAGGGGAGCTAATCAAGTGTGGTCAGTGCTTCAATGCTGGGCAGGCCACATTGTACATCCCTGTCTGGAGAAAAAATGAAAATTGAAAGGTAGCTCAACCGTGGCTAACAAGGGAAATTAGGGATAGTGTTAAATCCAAGGAAGAGGCATATAAATTGGCCAGAAAAAACAGCAAACCTGAGGACTGGGAGAAATTTAGAATTCAGCAGACGAGGACAAAGGGTCTAATTAGGAGGGGGAAAATAAAGTATGAGAGGAAGCTTGCAGGGAACATAAAGCTGACTGCAAAAGCTTCTAAAAATATGTGAAGAGAAAAAGATTAGTGAAGACCAACGTAGGTCCTTTGCAGACAGAATCAGGTGAATTTGTAATGGGGAACAAAGAAATGGCAGACCAATTGAACAAATACTTTAGATCTGTCTTCACGAAGGAAGACACAAATAACCTTCCAGAAATACTAGGGGTTCGAGGGTGTAGCGAAAAAGAGGAACTGAAGGAAATCCTTATTAGTCAGGAAATTGTGTCGGGGAAATTGATGGGATTGAAGGCCGATAAATCCCCAGGGCCTGATAGGCTGCATCCCAGAGTAATTAAGGAAGTGGCCCTAGAAATAGTGGATACATTGGTGATCATTTTCCAATATTATATTGATTCTGGATCAGTTCCGATGGACTGGAGGGTAGCTAATGTAACACCACTTTTTAAAAAAGGAAGGAGAGAGAAAATAGGAAATTATAGGCTGGTTAGTCTGACATCGGTGGTGGGGAAAATGTTGGAATCAATTATTAAAGATGAAATAGCAGCACATTTGGAAAGCAGTGACAGGATCAGTCCAAGTCAGCATCTATTTATGAAAGGGAAATCAGACTTGACAAATCTTCTAGAATTTTTTGAGGATGTAACTAGTAGAGTGGACAAGGGAGAACCAGTGGATGTGGAGTGTTTGGACTTTCAAAAGGCTTTTGACAAGGTCCCACACAAGAGATTGGTGTGCAAAATCAAAGCACATGGTATTGGGGGTAATATACTGACGTGGATAGAGAACTGGTTGGCAGACAGGAAGCAGAGAGTCGGGATAAGCGGGTCCTTTTCAGAATAGCAGGCAGTGACCAGTGGGGTGCCGCAGGGGTCAGTGCTGGGTCCCCAGCTATTTACAATATACATCAATGATTTGGATGAAGGAATTGAATGTAACAGCTCCAAATTTGCAGATGACACTAAGCTGGGTGGCGGAGTGAGTTGTGAGGAGGATGCTAAGAGGCTGCAGGGTGACTTGGACAGGTTAGGTGAGTGGGCAAATGCATGGCAGATGCATTATAATGTGGATAAATGTGAGTTTATCCACTTTGGGGGCAAAAACAGGAAGACAGATATTATCTGAATAGTGACAGATTAGGAAAAAGGGAGTTGCAACGAGACCTGGGTGTCATGGTACATCAGTCATTGAAGTATTGAAGTTTGGCATACAAGTACAGCAGGCGGTGAAGAAGGCAAATAGTATGTTGGCCTTCATAGCTAGGGGATTTGAGTATAGGAGCAGGGAGATCTTACTGCAGTTGTACAGGGCCTTGCTGAGACCTCACGTGGAATATTGTGTTCAGTTTTGGTCTCCTAATCTGAGGAAGGATGCTCTTGCTATTGAGGGAGTGTAGCGAAGGTTCACCAGACTGATTCCCGGGATGGCTGGACTGACATATGAGGAGAGACTGGATTAACTGGCCCTTTATACATTGGAGTTTAGAAGAATGAGAGTGGATCTCATAGAAACATTTAAAATTCTGACGGGATTGGACAGGTTAGAGGCAGGAAGAATGTACCCGTTACTGGGGAGTTCCAGAACCAGGGGTAGGATGAGGGGTAGGCCATTTAGGACTGAGATAAGGAGAAACTTCTTCACTCAGAGTGGTTAACCTGTAGAATTCTCTACCGCAGAAAGTTGTTGAGGCCAGTTCGTTAGATATATTCAAAAGGGAGTTAGATATGGCCCTTATGGTCTCAGGGATCAAGGGGTATGGAGAGAAAGAAGGAAAGGGGTACTGAGGTTGAATGATCAGCCATGATCTTATTGAATGGCGGTGCAGGCTCGAAGGGCTGAAGGGCCTGCTCCTGCACCTATTTTCCATGTTTCTAAGCAAATGCTTTGTTCGGAGCTCCTTCATGGTAAACGAGCCAAAGGAGGACAGCGGAAACATTATAAGGACACCCTCAAAGCATCCCTGGTAAAGTGCGACATCACCACTGACATCTGGGAGACCCTGGCCGCAGACCGCCCGAGGTGGAGAAGGTCCATCCGCGAGGGCGTTGAGCTCTTTGAGGTTCGACGCAAGGTGCATGAGGAGGCCAGGCGCAGGCAGCGGAAGGAGCGCGCAGCAAACCAGCCCGACCGACCCCTTCCCCCACCTGTAACAGGGTCTGTGGCTTTCGTATCGGACTGTTCAGCCATCAAATAACTCACTTTGGGAGTGGAAACAAGTCCTCCTCGATCCCAAGGGACTGCCTATGATGATGATGACTGCTTTACCCTGCAATCGCCTTTTCAACCTACCTTTGCTAGGTCCTTCCTGAAATCACTGAACTGAGCTCTTCCCCAATTGAGCATTTTTACCTTCAATATTTTAATCGTCTCTTTCCATAATAATTTTAAAACGAATTATGTTGTGGTCACTGTTAGCTAGATGATCTCCTACTGTAACTCACACCGCTTGCCCTACTTCATTTCCCGGAACCAGATCCAAAACTGCTTCCTTCCTTGTTGGACTGAAGACAGATTGATTGAGAGAGTTACAGAAGAACATAAGAACATATGAAGTAGGAACAGGAGTCGGCCATCTAGCCCCTCGAGCCTGCTCGGCCATTCAACAAGATCATGGCTGATCTGGTCGTGGACTCAGCTCCACTTACCCGCCCTCTCCCCGAAATCCTTAATTCCCTTATTGGTTAAAAATCTATCTATCTGTGATTTGAATACATTCAATGAGCTAGCCTCAACTGCTTCCTTGGGCAGAGAATTCCACAGATTCACAACCCTCTGGGAGAAGAAATTCCTTCTCAACTTTGTTTTAAATTGGCTTCCCCGTATTTTGAGGCTGTGCCCCCTAGTTCTAGTCTCCCCGACCAGTGGAAACAACCTCTCTGCCTCTATCTTGTCTATCCCTTTCATTATTTTAAATGTTTCTATAAGATCACCCCTCATCCTTCTGAACTCCAACGAGTATAGACCCAGTCTACTCAATCTATCATCATAAGGTAACCCCCTCATCTCCGGAATCAGCCGAGTGAATCGTCTCTGTACCCCCTCCAAAGCTAGTATATCCTTCCTTAAGTAAGGTGACCAAAACTGCACGCAGTACTCCAGGTGCGGCCTCACCAATACCCTATACAGTTGCAGCAGGACCTCCCTGCTTTTGTACTCCATCCCTCTCGCAATGAAGGCCAACATTCCATTCGCCTTCCTGATTATCTGCTGCACCTGCAAACTAACTTTTTGGGATTCATGCACAAGGACCCCCAGGTCCCTCTGCACCGCAACATGTTGTAATTTCTCCCCATTCAAATAATATTCCCTTTTACTGTTTTTTACCCCAAGGTGGATGACCTCACACTTTCCAACATTGTATTCCATCTGCCAAACCTTAGCCCATTTGCTTAACCTATCCAAATCTCTTTGCAGTCTCTCTGTGTCCTCTACACAACCCGCTTTCCCACTAATCTTTGTGTCATCTGCAAATTTTGTTGCACTACACTCTGTCCCCTCTTCTAGGTCATCTATGTATATTGTAAACAGTTGTGGTCCCAGCACCGATCCCTGTGGCACACCACTAACTACCGATTTCCAACCCGAAAAGGACCCATTTATCCCGACTCACTGCTTTCTGTTAGCCAGCCAATTCTCTATCCATGCTAATACATTTCCTCTGACTCCGCGTACCTTTATCTTCTGCAGTAACCTTTTGTGTGGCACCTTATCGAATGCCTTTTGGAAATCTAAAGACACCACATCCATCGGTACACCTCTATCCACCATGCTCGTTATATCCTCAAAGAATTCCAGTAAATTAGTTAAACATGATTTCCCCTTCATGAATCCATGCTGCGTCTGCTTGATTGCACTATTCCTATCTAGATGTCCCGCTATTTCTTCCTTAATGATAGTTTCAAGCATTTTCCCCACTACAGATGTTAAACTAACCGGCCTATAGTTACCTGCCTTTTGTCTGCCCCCTTTTTTAAATAGAGGCGTTACATTAGCTGCTTTCCAATCCGCTGGTACCTTCTCAGAGTCCAGAGAATTTTGGTAGATTATAACGAATGCATCTGCTATAACTTCCGCCATCTCTTTTAATACCCTGGGATGCATTTCATCAGGACCAGGGGACTTGTCTACCTTGAGTCCCATTAGCATGTCCAGCACTACCCCTCTAGTGATAGTGATTGTCTCAAGGTCCTCCCTTCCCACATTCCTGTGACCAGCAATTTTTGGCATGGCTTTTGTGTCTTCCACTGTGAAGACCGAAGCAAAATAATTGTTTAAGATCTCAGCCATTTCCACATTTCCCATTATTAAATCCCCCTTCTCATCTTCTAAGGGACCAACATTTACTTTAGTCACTCTTTTCCGTTTTATATATCTGTAAAAGCTTTTACTATCTGTTTTTATGTTTTGTGCAAGTTTACCTTCGTAATCTATCTTTTCTTTCTTTATTGCTTTCTTAGTCATTCTTTGCTGTTGTTTAAAATTTTCCCAATCTTCTTGTTTCCCACTAACCTTGGCCACCTTATACGCATTGGTCTTTGATTTGATACTCTCCTTTATTTCCTTGGTTATCCACGGCTGGTTATCCCTTCTCTTACCGCCCTTCTTTTTCACTGGAATATATTTTTGTTGAGCACTATGAAAGAGCTCCTCAAAAGTCCTCCACTGTTCCTCAATTGTGCCATCGTTTAGTCTGTGTTTCCAGTCTACTTTAGCCAACTCTGCCCTCATCCCACTGTAGTCCCCTTTGTTTAAGCACAGTACGCTCGTTTGAGACACTACTTCCTCACCCTCAATCTGTATTACAAATTCAACCATACTGTGATCACTCATTCCGAGAGGATCTTTTACCAGGAGATCGTTTATTATTCCTATCTCATTACACAGGACCAGATCTAAGATAGCTTGCTCCCTTGTAGGTTCTGTAACATACTGTTCTAAGAAACAATCCTGTATGCATTCTATGAATTCCTCCTCCAGGCTACCCCGTGCGATTTGACCGATCGATATGTAGGTTAAAATCCCCCATGATTACTGCCGTTCCTTTTACACATGCCTCCATTATTCCCTTGATTATTGCCCACCCTACCGTGAAGTTATTATTTGGGGGCCTATAAACTATGCCCACCAGGGACTTTTTCCCCTTACTATCTCTAATCTCCACCCACAATGATTCAACATTTTGTTCATTAGAGCCAATATTGTCTCTCACAACTGCCCTGATATCATCCTTTATTAACAGAGCTACCCCACCTCCTTTCCCTTCTTGTCTATCTTTCCGAATCGTCAGATACCCCTGTATGTTTAATTCCCAGTCTTGGCCATCCTGCAACCACGTTTCTGTAATGGCCACCAAATCATACGCATTTGTGCCGTCAACTCATTTACTTTATTTCGAATGCTGCGTGCGTTTAGGTAGAGTGTTTTAATACTAGTTTTTAAACCATGATTTTTAGTTTTGACCCCTCCTGCAGCCACTTTATATTCAGTGGCCCTTTTTGTTTTTTGCCTTGGGTTTCTCTGCCCTCCACTTTTACTCATCTCCTTTCTGTCTTTTGCTTTTATCTCCTTTTTGTTTCCCTCTGTCTCCCTGCCATATTTGTTTAACTCCTCCCCAACAGCACTAGCAAACACTCCCACTTGGACATTGGTTCCGGTCCTGCCGAGGTGCAGACCGTCCGGTTTGTACTGTTCCCACCTCCCCCAGAACCGGTTCCAATGCCCCAGGAATTTGAATCCCTCCCTGCTGCACCACTGCTCAAGCCACGTATTCAACTAAGCTATCCTGCGATTCCTACTCTGACTAGCACTCGTACCAATCCCGAGATTACTACTTTTGAGGTCCTACATTTTAATTTAGCTCCTAGCTCCTTAAATTCGTCTCGTAGGACCTCATCCCTTTTTTTACCGATATCGTTGGTACCAATGTGCATCATGACAACTGGCTGTTCACCCTCCCTTTTGTTCTCTACACATAGCAAAAATTCCTCTCCTTCCCTACCCTTGGCACTATGTTTTTACCAGTATATATTCGGGTAATTAAAGTTTCCTAATATTACGACTCTATATTTTTATTGCACACCTTTGAAATTTGCCAACCAATTTGCTCATCTATCGCCATCTCATTGTTTGGAGCTCTCTAAATAAAAAACTCCCAGCAATGTAACAGTTCCCCCTCTGTTCCTTAACTCAAGCTGAATGGATTAAGTCTGAGAAACATCTTGCATATCCTTTATATTTAGAACTGTAACATTATCCTCAATCAATCACACCTCCTCTTCTTTTTACTTCTTTATCATTGCTGAATATTTGGAAGAATATGAAAAACCCATTCCATGCATCCATGACCATCAGGCAGAGCAGGAGAAGGAAGGTAGTGCAAGGGTCCTCTGCAGTCATCTCCCTCCAAAATAGATACACCACCTTGGTTATTATTGGGGAGATGGCTCATCAGGGAAAAGCAGCAGCAGCTAAGTCCATGACACCAGGGGTGGCTCTGCTGCACAGAAGGGCAGATTCTATTTTAAGGGGAATAGACAGACGTTTCTGTGGCGGCAATCGAGACTCCAGGATGGTATGTTGCCTCCCTGGTGCAAGGGTCAAGGATGTCTCGGAGCAGCTGCAGCACATTCTGGAGTGGGAGGGTGAACAGCCAGCTGTCGTGGTACATATAGTTACCAACAATATAGGCAAAAAAATGGGATGAGGTCCTACAAGCTGAGTTTAAGGAGCTAGGAGTTAAATTAAAAAGTAGGACCTCAAAGGTAGTAATCTTAGGATTGCTACAAGTGCCTCGTGCTAGTCAGAGTAGGAATGGCAGGATAGCCAAGATGAATACGTGGCTTGAGGAGTGGTGCAGGAGGGAGGGATTCAAATTCCTGGGACATTGGAACCAGTTCTGGGGGAGGTGGGACCAGTGCAAACCAGGGCAGGACCGGAACCAACGGGTGGGTGTACAAGGGGGAGTGTTTGCTAGTGCTGTTGAGGAGGGGTTAAACTAATGTGGCAGCGGGATGGGAAACTATGCAGGGAGACAGAGGGAAGTAAAATGGGGGCAGAAGCAAAAGATAGAAAGAAGAAAAGTAAAAGTGGAGGGCAGAGAAACCCAAGGCAAAAATAAAAAATGCCACATTACAGCAAAATTCTAAAGGGACAAAGTGTGTTAAAAAGACAAGCCTGAAGGCTCTGTGACTCAATGCAAGGAGTATTCGTAATAAGGTGGACGAATTAACTGCGCGGGCAGCTATTAACGAATATGATATAATTGGGATTACGGAGACATGGCTCCAGGGTAACCAAGGCTGGGAACTCAACATTCAGGAAGGATAGACAGAAAGGAAAAGGAGGTGGGGTAGCGTTGCTGGTTAAAGAGGAAATTAACGTAATAGTAAGGAAGGACATGAGCTTGGATGATGTAGAATCTGTATGGGTAGATCTGCGGAATACCAAAGGGCAGAAAACACTAGTGGGAGTTGTGTACAGACCATCAAACAGTAGTAGTGAGGTTGGGGACAGCATCAAACAAGAAATTAGGGATGCGTGCAATAAAGGTACAGCAGTTATCATGGGCGACTTTAATCTACATATAGATTGGACTAACCAAACTGGTAGCAATACGGTGGAGGAGGATTTCCTGGAGTGTATTAGGGATGGTTTTCTAGACCAATATGTCGAGGAACCAACTAGAGGGCTGGCCATCCTAGACTGGGTGATGTGTAATGAGAAAGGACTAAATAGCAATCTTGTTGTTAGAGGCTCCTGGGGAAAGAGTGACCATAATATGGTAGAATTCTTTATTAAGATGGAGAGTGACACAGTTAATTCAGAGACTCGGGTCCTGAACTTAAGGAAAGGTAACTTCGATGGTATGAGATGTAAATTGGCTAGAATAGACTGGTGAATGATACTTAAAGGATTGATGGTGGATAGGTAATGGCGAACATTTAAAGATCACATGGATGAATTTCAACAATTGTACATCCCTGTCTGGAGTAAAAACAAAATGGGGAAGTTGGCTCAACTGTGGCTAACAAGGAAAATTAGGGATAGTGTTAATTCCAAGGAAAAGGCATATAAATTGGCCAGAAAAAGCAGCAAACCTGAGGACTGAGAGAAATTTAGAATTCAGCAGAAGAGGACAAAGGGTTTAATTAGGAGGGGGAAAATAGAGTATGAGAGGAAGCTTGCTGTGAACATAAAAACTGACTGCAAAAGCTTCTATAGATATGTGAAGTGAAAAAGATTAGTGAAGACCAACGTAGGTACCTTGCAGTCAGAATCAGGTGAATTTATAATGGGGAACAAAGAAATGGCAGACCAATTGAACAAATACTTTGGTTCTGTCTTCACGAAGGAAGACACGACTAACCTTCTTGAAATATTAGGGGACCGAGGGTCTAGCGAGAAGGAGGAACTGAAGTAAATCCTTATTAGTCAGGAAATTGTGTTAGGGAAATTGTTGGGATTGAAGGCCCATAAATCCCCAGGGCCTGACAGTCAGCATCCCAGAGTACTTAAGGAAATGGCCATAGAAATAGTGGATGCATTGGTGATCATTTTTCATGAGTCTATCGACTCTGGATCAGTTCCTATGGACTGGAGGGTAGCTAATGTAACACCACTTTTTAAAAATGGAGGGATTGAGAAAACAGGGAATTATAGTCCAGTTTACCTGACATCAGTAGTGGGAAAAATGTTGCAATCAATTATTAAAGATGAAATAGCAGTGCATTTGGAAAGCAGTGACAGGATCGGTCCAAGTCAGCATGGATTTATGAAAGGGAAATCATGCTTGACAAATCTGCAAGAATTTTTTGAGGATGTAACAAGTCGAGTGGACAAGGGAGAACCAGTGGATGTGGTGCATTTGGACTTTCAAAAGGCCTTTGACAAGGTCCCACACAAGAGATTAGTGTGCAAAATTGAAGCACATGGTATTGGGGGTAATGTATTGACGTGATAGAGAACTGGTTGGCAGACAGGAAGCAGAGAGTAGGGATAAACGGCTCCTTCTCAGAATGGCAGGCAGTGACTAGTGGGGTGCCGCAGGGCTCAGTGCTGAGACACCAGCTATTTCAATATGCATCAATGATTTAGATAAAGGAATTGAGTGTAATATCTCCAAGTTTGCAGACGACACTAAGCTGGATGGCGGTGTGAGCTGTGAGGAGGATATTAAGAGGCTGCAGGGTGACTTGGACAGGTTAGGTGAGTGGGCAAATGCATGGCAGATGCAGTATAATGTGGATAAATGTGAGGTTATCCACTTTGGTGGCAAAAACACGAAGGCAGAATATTATCTGAATGGCAGCAGATTAGGAAAAGGGGAGCTGCAACGAGCCCTGGGTGTCATGGTACATCAGTCATTGAAAGTTGGCATGCAGGTACAGCAGATGTTGAAGAAGGCAAATGGCATGTTGACCTTCATAGCTACGTGATTTGAGTATAGGAGCAGGGAGGTCTTACTGCAGTTGTACAGGACCTTGGTGAGGCCTCACCTGGAATATTGTGTTCAGCTTTGGTCTCCAAGTCTGAGGAAGGACGTTCTTGCTATTGAGGGAGTGCAGCGAAGGTTCACCAGACTGATTCCTGGGATGTCGTTACTGACATATGAGGAGAGACTGGATCGACTGGGCCTATATTCACTGGAGTTTAGATGAATGAGAGGGAATCTCATAGAAACATAAAAAATTCTGACGGGACTGGAGAGGTTCGATGCAGGAAGAATATTCCCGATGTTGGGGAAGTCCAGAACCAGGAGTCACAGTCTAAGGATAAGGGGACCGAGATGAGGAGAAACTTCTTCACTCAGAGAGTTGTTAACCTCTGGAATTCTCGACTGCAGACAGTTGTTGATGCCAGTTCATTAGATATATTCAAGAGGGAGTTCAATATGGCCCTGATGGCTAAAGGGATCAAAGGGTATGGAAATAAAGCAGGAAAGGGGTACTGAGTATTGACATCGCCGCCCTAAGCGAGACCCGGCGGGCAGGGGAAGGCCAGTTGAAGGAACATGGTGGAGGTTACACCTTCTTCTGGAAAGGGAAACTAGAGGCAGAATGCCGCCTTCATGGAGTCAGCTTTGCCATCAAGAATGAGCTGGTCGACCGCCTCAAATACTTCCCCTGTTGGGTTAACGAATGCCTCATGATTCTATGTATTACCCTATCTCGGAACCAATGCGCCACAGTCATCAGTGCGTACGCCCCTACACTTGATGCAACGGATGAGGCTAAAGAGGGTTTTTATTCCAACCTCGATACATCCTTGTCCCGCGTTCCCACGGGCGACAAATTTATCCTCCTGGGTGATTTTAATGCCAGGGTCGGCAAAGAGGGAGTGGGGAAAGCCAACTCCAGCAGTACCCTACTCCTGACAAAATGTCTAGAACATGAACTCCTCATCACCAATCCCCTGTTCTGCCTGAGGGACAAATACAAGGCATCGTGGCAACACCCTCGCTCCAAACACTGGCAGCTGCTTGACTATGTCATCGTCCGAGCCAGGGATCGCAAGGATGTGCGCATCACCCGCGCCATGAAAGGAGCTGATGACTGCTGGACGGACCACCACCTAATCTGGTCCATTATCAACATCAACATTTCCCTAAAGCAGAGGGGACAGCAGAAACAGTTCCGCAAAAATGTTAATGGCAGGGCACCCAGCTAAGAGAGCCCTATACAGCCAGCGCCTCACAGCCAATCTGGCGTGCCTTGATGACCCTGAGATACTGAATGCCCATAGCGCTTGATCTGCCCTCCAGGCCTCTACAACCAGTGCCTGTGAAGAGACACTTGATCACTCAAGCAGAAAACATCAGGACTGGTTTGATGAAAATGATCAGGAGATCGAAGAACTAATAGATCGCAAGCGCAAAGCGTTTCTGAGCCTCAAGCAACAACCCAACTCGGGAGCTGCAAAACAACATTACAGACGGCTCAAGGCTCAGGTCCAACAAAAAACCCGGGAGCTAAAGAACAGGTAGTGGATGGAGAAAGCACAGGAGTTACATCAACTGGCCGACAGCCACGATATGCGAGGATTCTTCACTGCAGTCAAGGCCACCTACGGTCCAAACTCCCAAGGTCCCACCCCACTCCTGGCTAAGAACGCGGAAACACTCATCAAAGACACCGAGGCAGTCGGGGACCGATGGAATGAGCACTTTGAAGATTTCCTCAATCGAGACTCTGCCTTTGACTCGAGTGTTCTCGACTCCATCTCGCAGCATGCGACCCGCCACCAACTCAGTGAAACTCCAACGTTGCACGAGGTAGGCAAAGCCATAAAACAGCTCAAGAATAACAAGGCTACGGGTGCGGATGGAATCCCTGCTGAGGCGCTAAAGTATGGCGGAGAGGCGCTGTTGGCGCGGATACATGACCTCATCTCTCTCATCTGGAGGGAGGAGAGCATGCCGGAAGATCTGAGAGATGCAGTGATTGTGACCATTTTTTAAAAAGGGGACAAGTCTGACTGCGGCAACTACAGGGGAATCTCCCTGCTATCAGCCACTGGGAAAGCTGTCACTCGAGTTCTCCTCAATCGTCTTCTCCCTGTGGCCAAGGAGCTCCTCCCAGAATCACAATGTGGATTTCATCACCTCCGGGGCACAACAGACATGATCTTTGCAGCGCGACAGTTGCAGGAAAAATGCAGAGAGCAACGCCAGCCCTTATACGTGGCCTTTATCGATCTTACAAAGGCCTTCCAATTGGTGTGCAGCTGCGCACCTTAGGGGGAACACTGGTATGTACGTCAATGCCTGTTGTGTAACTGATAAGATTGGTGAAACATAGAAACATAGAAAATAGGTGCAGGAGTAGGCCATTCGGCCCTTCTAGCCTGCACCGCCATTCAATGAGTTCATGGCTGAACATGCAACTTCAGTACCCCATTCCTGCTTTCTCACCATACCCCTTGATCCCCCTAGTAGTAAGGACTTCATCTAACTCCTTTTTGAATATATTTAGTGAATTGGCCTCAACAACTTTCTGTGGTAGAGAATTCCACAGGTTCATCACTCTCTGGTGAAGAAGTTTCTCCTCATCTCGGTCCTAAATGGCTTACCCCTTATCCTTAGACTCTGACCCCTGGTTCTGGACTTCCCCAACATTGGGAACATTCTTCCTGCATCTAACCTGTATAAACCCGTCAGAATTTTAAACGTTTCTATGAGGTCCCCTCTCGTTCTTCTGAACTCCAGTGAATACAAGCCCAGTTGATCCAGTCTTTCTTGATATGTCAGTCCCGCCATCCCGGGAATCAGTCTGGTGAACCTTCGCTGCACTCCCTCAATAGCAAGAATGTCCTTCCTCAGGTTAGGAGACCAAAACTGTACACAATACTCCAGGTGTGGCCTCACCAAGGCCCTGTACAACTGCAGCAACACCTCCCTGCCCCTGTACTCAAATCCCCTCGCCATGAAGGCCAACATGCAATTTGCTTTCTTAACCGCCTGCTGTACCTGCATGCCAACCTTCAATGACTGATGTACCATGACACCCAGGTCTCGTTGCACCTCCCCTTTTCCTAATCTGTCACCATTCAGATAATAGTCTGTCTCTCTGTTTTTACCACCAAAGTGGATAACCTCACATTTATCCACATTATACTTCATCTGTCATGCATTTGCCCACTCACCTAACCTATCCAAGTCGCTCTGCAGCCTCATAGCATCCTCCTCGCAGCTCACACTGCCACCCAACTTAGTGTCATCCGCAAATTTGGAGATACTACATTTAATCCCCTCATCTAAATCATTAATGTACAGTGTAAACAGCTGGAGGTGCAGGCTAAGGTTGCCACATGGATTAGAAACATAGAAACATAGAAAATAGGTGCAGGAGTAGGCCATTCGGCCCTCCGAGCCTGCACCACCATTCAATAAGATCATCATCATAGGCAGTCCCTCGGAATCGAGGAGGACTTGCTTCCCCTCCCAAAGTGAGTTCTTTGATGGCTGAACAGTCTAATATGAGAGCCACATGCTACATCGGACGATATATCACCAACGATGATTCGGCAAGATCCTGCAAATCTCCTGGGAGGACAGGCGCACCAACATCAGTGTCCTCAATCAGGCTAACATCTCCAGTATCGAAGCATTGACCACACTCGATCAGCTTCGCTGGGCAGGCCACATAGTTCGCATGCCAGATACGAGACTCCCGAAGCAAATGCTTTATGCGGAGCTCCTTCATGGTAAACGAGCCAAAGGAGGACAGCAGAAACGTTATAAGGACACCCTCAAAGCCTCCCTGGCAAAGTGCAACATCACCACCGACACCTGGGAGACCCAGGCCGAAGACCGCTTGAGGTGGAGAAAGTACATCCAGGAGGGCGTTGAGCTCTTCGAGTCTTAACGCAAAGAGCATGAAGAGGCCAAGCGCAGGCAGCGGAAGGAGCGCGCGGCAAACCAGCCCCACTGACCCCTTCCCTCGATGAATGTCTGTCCCACCTGTAACAGGGTCTGTGACTCAAAAGGCAGGTGAAAGGGTAGGGGAATATGGGAAACGAAAGTGGATTGAATACAAAGACCACTCCGGGACGAATGACCCCAACAAAAATGATGCAGCATTCTTGAAAATGTTTAAAGACGGGCTAGGAGAAGCACATCAAAAGATGATTAAGTTAGGATTTAAGGTAGGGGATGACTACGATGAAACTTTGGAATGGGCGGAACATATAGAAGAGTTAAAGTTGGAACAAAGGGAGAAAATAGCAAAAATAGCAGCAGTAACGGTAGCAGCAGAGACGAAGGGGATGGAGAGACACCATCGCGCAGCTCCCCTGATATGTTTTAACTGCAATCAGGAAGGCCACTTCAGTAGAGATTGCCTGCAGAAAAGGAAAGGTTATGGAAAGTCTAGAGGGAAATGTCACAATTATGACAAACTTGGACACTTGTCCAAAGATTGCTGGAGTCAGGGAGGAGGCGTGGGAAAGCGGGACCCCCAACAGGCAAAGAAGGGAATATCATTAACCCGGGAAGAGCTGATGGACATGCTCAGACAGGTCCCAGCACCACTGCCACCATTGCCCCCACCTGAGACACCCTCTAACGGGGACATTATTAACATGCTCCAATTAGCCAGCACACGCTAGGGGTTGCCGACCCCGGCGGAGGTATGGGATGGCAGCTAGGGGATCCAAGAATGTTTATTAATGCAATGTTAGGGGGCCGGCATTGCGATATGCTCGTAGACACAGGAGCATCCATTTCCATAACCAACTTAGATTTGACCCTGACCCACAGGACCGTTAACATACAAGGAGTAGGTAGGGGATATCAGAAAGCAACCCTAAGTGAGATGGTGTTGTTAGAAGTACATGGGGTAATGCTACCTACTCAGTTTTGGTGCTGTCAGAATATAGAGGACACCGTATTGGGCATCGATACCTTAAAGGAGATAGGGGTACTGATAGATCGCTAGCGTAATCGGATAATTTTGGAGGATAAGCACGAAAACCAAATTAAGTTCGAACACCTGGGACACCAGCAGCAACGAGTGCCTGGAATAACCTTAATCCAGCCCGAATGGGAAACAAAGGGTGTCTGGGGTAACGTGTGCCAATTATACCCGACTCTGTTGGCACAATACAAGCAGGATTGTGGATTAGCAGAGATACCACCCATCAAAATTCCCGGACCCGAACACAAAGCTCACCGAAAGTACCCATTGAGACCCGAAGCTGAGGCAGCGGTCTGTCAGATAGTGCAGGAACTAGAGAAGCAAGGGGTAGTGAAACAGGTAATAGCCTCCACTAATTCACCTGTGTGGCCAGTAAAGAAACCCAACAGGTCTTACCGACTGACTATTGATTATACCGCCCTGAATTAGGTGACTCCCCGAGAACACCTGATAGTGGCAAATCCGGCCCCAATTATTAATGGTCTGGATCCAGAACATAAAATATTCTCCATGCCTGATGTAGCGAATGGATTTTGGGCGATACCCTTAGATGAAGGGTCCCAAGAAAAATTTGCCTTCACCGTAAAGGAAAAACAATATACATGGACCAGAGTGCCACTGGGATTCCATAATAGCCCGAGGATATTTCATCGAGTACTGTCAGGAATTTTGGAACTGATAGACATAGGAGAAGGGAGCACCCTTTTGCAGTATGTGGATGATATTCTTATTGCCTCCAGTACAGAACAACAACATGTACCAGCTTTAACTACAGTGCTTGGAGCTCTACAGAGTGCGGGATTAAAAATAAATCCTAGGAAGGTTCGGGTAGGAAGGAGTGAAGTAACAGATCTAGGATACATAATATCACAGGGGAAGAGACAGATGCCCGAGGACAGAAAGGAAGCAATTCGATCAATGCCCAGGCCAGGAACCGTGAAAGGGGTCAGGCAGGTACGAGGGCTATTCAACTACTGCAGAAATTTTATTCCCGAATATGCGAAGATCGCCCAACCAATACAGGACCTGGTCAAAGGGGGGAAACCTTCTCAAGAGCCAGGAAACTGGGGCCCTGATCAGGAAACTGCATCTGTGTGGTTAAAACAAGCTCACACAAGTGCTCCAGCCCTGGGACGACTGGACCAGAATAGGCCCTTTCACATCTATACCTACCATAGTAATGATCATTATAACGCGGTAGTGACTCAATTACATGGGGACAGGCATAGGCCAGTGGCATATTACTCAGGTAAACCGCAACCTGTAGCCGCAGAACTGTCAAGATGTGCTGCAGCCCTAGACTGCTCGGCATGGGCCATGAGAGTTAGCAAACATAGAAATATAGAAACATAGAAAATAGATGCAGGAGGACACCATCCGGCCCTTCGAGCCTGCACCACCATTCAATAAGACCATGGCTGATCATTCCTTCAGTACCCCGTTCCTGCTTTCTCTCCATACCTCTTGATCCCTTTAGCCACAAGGGCCATATCTAACTCCCTCTTGAATATATCCAATGAACTGGCATCAACAACTCTCTGCGGTAGGGAATTCCACAGGTTAACAACTCTCTGAGTGAAGAAGTTCCTCCTCATCTCAGTTCTAAATGGCTTACCCCTTATCCTTAGACTGTGTCCCCTGGTTCTGGATTTCCTCAACATCGGGAACATTCTTCCTGCATCTAACCTGTCCGGTCCCATCAGAATTTTATAAGTTTCTATGAGATCCCCGCTCATCCTTCTAAACGGCAATGAATATATGCAAAGTCGATCCAGTCTCTCCTCATATGTCAGTCCTGCCATCCCGGGAATCAGTCTGGTGAACCTTCGCTGCACTCCCTCAATAGCAAGAATGTCCTTCCTCAGATTAGGAGACCAAAACTGAACACAATATTCCAGGTGGGGCCTCACCAAGGCCCTATACAACTGTAGTAAGACTTCCCTGCTCCGATACTCAAATCCCCTTGCTAGGAAGGCCAGCATTCCATTTGCTTTCTTCACCACCTGCTGTACCTGCATGCCAACCTTCAATGACTGATGAACCATGACACCCAGGTCTCGTTGCACCTCCCCTTTTCCTAATCTGCCGCCATTCAGATAATATTCTGCCTTCGTGTTTTTGCCCCCAAAGTGGATAGCTTCACATTTATCCACATTATACTGAATCTGCCATGTATTTGCCAACTCGCCTAACCTGTCCAAATCACCCTGCAGCCTCTTCGCGTCCTCCTCACAGCTCACACCGCCACCCAGTTTAGTGTCATCTGCAAACTTGGAGATATTACACTCAATTCCATCATCTAAATCATTAATATATATTGTAAAGAGCTGGGGTCCCAGCACTGAGCCCTGTGGTACTCCACTAGACACTGCCTGCCATTCTGAAAAGGACCCGTTAGTCCCGACTCTCTACTTCCTGTCTGCCAACCAGTTCTCTATCCACGTCAGTACATTACACCCAATACCATGTGCTTTGATTTTGACACTAATCTCTTGTGTGGGACCTTGTCAAAAGCCTTTTGAAAGTCCAAATACACCACATCCACTGGTTCCCCCCTGTCCACTCTACAAGTTACATCCTCAAAAAATTCCAGAAGATTTGTCAAGCACGATTTCCCCTTCATAAATCCATGCTGACTTGGGCCAATCCTATCACTGCTTTCCAAATGCGCTGCTATTTCATCCTTAATTATTGATTCCAACGTTTTCCCCACGACTGATGTCAGGCTAACCGGTCTATAATTACCTGTTTTCTCTCTCCCTCCTTTTTAAAAAAGTGGTGTTACATTAGCAAACCTCCAGTCCATAGGAACTGATTCAGAGTCGATAGACTGTTGGAAAATTATCACTAATGCATCCACTATTTCTAAGGCCACTTCGTTAAGTACTCTGGGATGTAGACTGTCAGGCCCTGGGGATTTATCGGCCTTCAATCCCGTTAATTTCCTTAACACAATTTCCCGCCGAATAAGGATATCCTTCAATTCCTCCTTCTCACTCGACCTTCGGTCCCCTAGTACATCCGGAAGGTTATTTGTTTCTGCCTTTGTGAAGATAGAACCAAAGTACTTGTTCAGTTGGTCTGCCACTTCTTTGTTTCCCATTATAAATTCACCTGAATCCGACTGCAAGCGACCTACGTTTGTCTTTACTAATCTTTTTCTCTTCACATGTTTATAGAAGCTTATGCAGTCATTTTTTATGTTTCCGACAAGCATCCTCTCGTACTCTATTTTCCCCCTCTTAATTAAACCCTTTGTCCTCCTCTGCTGTATTCTAAATTTCTCCGGCTTGCTACTTTTTCTGGCTAATTTGTATGCCTCTTCCTTGGATTTAACACTATCCTTAATTTCCCTTGATAGCCACGGTTGAGCCACCTTCCCCGTTTTATTGTTACTCCAGACAGGGATGTACAATTGTTGAAATTCGTCCATATGATCTTTGAAGGTTTGCCATTGCCTATCCACCGTCAATCCTTTAAGTATCATTTGTCAGTCTAATCTAGCCAATTTGTGCCTCATGCCATCAAAGTTACCTTTCCTTAAGTTCAGGACCCTAGTTTCTGAATTAACTTTGTCACTCACCATCTTAATAAAGAATTCTACCATATTATGGTCACTCATCCCCAAGGGGCCTCGCACAACAAGATTACTAATTAGTCCCTTCTCATTACACATCACCCAGTCTAGGCTGGCCAGCTCTCTGGCTGATTCCTCGACATATTAGTCAAAATAAACTCCAGGAAATCCTCCTCCACCGCATTGCCCAATTAAGATGTAGATTAAAGTCGCCCATGATTACTGCTGTACCTTTATTGCACACATCCCTTATTTCTTGTTTGATGCTGTCCCCAACCTCACTACTACTATTTGGTGGCCTGGACACAACTCCCACTTGCGTTTTCTGCCCTTTGGTATTCCGTAGCTCCACCCATATAGATTCCACATCATCCAAGCTAATATCCTTCTTTACAATTGCATTAATTTCCTCTTTAACCAGCAACGCCACCCCGCCTCCTTTTTCTTTCTGTCTATCCTTCCTAAATGTTGAATACGCTTGGATGTTGAGTTCCCAGCCTTGGTCACCCTGGAGCCATGTCTCCGTGATGCCAATCACATCGTATCCGTTAACTGCTATCTGCGCAGTTAATTCGTCCACCTTATTCCGAATACTCCTTGCATTTGAGGCACAGAGCCTTCAGGGTTGTCTTTTTAACACACTTTGACCTTTTAGAATTCTGCTATAAAGTGGCCCTTTTTGTTTTTTACCTTGGGTTTCTCCGCCCTCCACTTTTACTATTCTCCTTTCTATCTTTTGCTTCTGTCTCCATTTTATTCCCCTCTGTCTCCCTGCATAGGTTCCCATCCCCCAGCCATATTAGTTTTACTCCTCCCAAACAGCACTAGCAAACACTCCACCTCGGACATTGGTTCCTGTCCTGCCCAGGTGCAGACCGTCTGGTTTGTGCTGGTCCCACTTCCCCCAGAACCGGTTCCAATGTCCCAGGAATTTGAATCCCTTCCTTCTGCACCACTGCTCAAACCACGTCTTCATCTGAGCTATCCTGCAATTCCTACTCTGACTAGCACATGGCACTGGTAGCAATCCTTAGATTACTACTTTTGAGGTCCTACTTTTTAATTTAACTCCGAGCTCCCTAAATTTATCTTGTAGGACCTCATCCCGTTTTTTACCTATATCGTTGGTACCTACATGTACCACGACAACTGGCTGTTCACCCTCCCTTTTCCACCCGCTCCGAGACATCCTTGACCCTTGCATCAGGGAGGCAACATACCATCCTGGAGTCTCGGTTGCGGAGTTTATCTATTCCCCTTACAATTGAATCCCCTATCACTGAAGCTCTCCCACTCTTTTTCCTGCCCTTCTGTGCAGCAGAGCCACCCCCGGTGCCATGGACTTGGCTGCTGCTGCTCTCCCCTGATGAGTCATCCCTCTCAACAGTACCCAAAGCGGGGTATCTGTTTTGCAGGGGGATGACCACATGGGATCCCTGCACTACTTTCCTTCCACTGCTCTTCCTGTTGGTCTTCCATTCCCTATCTGGCTGTGTACCCTTTTCCTGTGACAAGACCAACTCGCTAAACGTGCTATTCACGTCATTCTCAGCATCGTGGATGCTCCAGAGTGAATCCACCCGCAGCTCCAGTGCCGCAATGCGGTTGGTTAGGATCTGCAGGCGGATACACTTCCCGCACACGTAGTCGTCAGGGACACCGAAGGCATCCCTGACTTCCCACATAGTACAGGAGGAGCATAACACGTGTCCGAGCTGTCCTGCCATGATTTAACCCCTAGATTAACTTAATTTGGCAACAACAATGCTAAATGTTACTTACTGATATCGAAACGAAAAAGGAAAACTACTCACCAATCACTTACCCCCTTGACTGTGACGTCACCTTTCAATTTCTTTCTACTTCTGTTTTGCCTTCTCTCCCTGCTGCAGCTGCACTGATAGGCCTCTCCGATGAACGCTGGCCTTTTGTAGGCCTCACCACGCTGCCGCTTCACCTGCCGACTCCCTGCTGGGCCTCTCCGATGAACGCTGGCCTTTTGTAGGCCTCACCACGCTGCCGCTCCACCTGCCGACTCCCTGCTGGGCCTCTCCGATGAACGCTGGCCTTTTGTAGGCCTCACTACGCTGCTGCTCCACCTGCCGACTCCCTGCTGGGCCTCTCTGACGAACGCTGGCCTTTTGTAGGCCTCACCATGCTGCCGCTCCGTCTCCCAACTCCCTGCTGGGCTTCTCCGACAAACGCTGGCCTTTTGTCGGCCTCACCACGCTGCCGCTCCGCCTCCCGACTCCCTGCTAATAGTAATGTCAGGATGAATTATTCTACATACCCAGCATACCTTAGTAGATTACACAGGAAGGCTAAAAACGGTATCCGACGCACGAAGGGCTAGGTGGGAAGCAATGCTCTTACCCCCCAACGGGACGGTAACAATAATAAAAGACAACTGTAACAACCCTGCAGGGTGGATCATTACGGAGGGAAAGGAGCATCAGTGTAGCCTGACAGGAGAATACGAGGGAAGTAGTCAGGCTAGTGAAACCCCACTTGAGGAGGCAGACATGAATCTATATGTAGGTGGGTCTCGACGCTATATCAATGGGACACCACGGACGGAATGGACCGTGGTAGATAGCAGCAGACAGGTCAGAAGGGAAGGACGGTTAGAAGGGGGTCCATCAGCTCAAGTGGCTGAATTGGTGGCTCTCACTGAGGCTCTGAGGCTGGCTAAGGGAAAAAGAGTAAACATCTATACAGTCGATATGATTTTGGAGTAGTGCATGATTATATGCTAGCCTGGAGCAGATGGGGATACATGTCCTCAGGAGGAGGGACAATTAAACATTAGTGGAAGCCTCCATCCTACCCCAAGAGTATGCGATAATAAAGGTCAAAGCACACATAAAAATTACTGATCAACATCAATAGGGAAACACATGGGCAGACGAGGCAGCCAAGTGGGTGGCGGAGACAGGTACACTGGCTGGGGAAGCCCAGGTCGGAGCATGTACAATTGGGTCTGAGGAAGTAAACATGTTTAAGGTACAGGAAGAAGCCACTCCACAGGAAAAGGAGGGGTGGAAGCAGAGAGGAGCCCAACAAGAGACCGACGGGGTATGGAGGAAAGATGGGAATGTGGTGGTCCCAGAATGCATCCAGGAGAGCCTACTAAATTTATACCATACAGGTCCATACAGGTAGAACCAACATGATATGCTCGATGTCCAGATGCTGGTGGTGGAAGGGAATAGGTAGAGATATAGAGAACCACTGTAGAAGGTGCGTGACATGCGCAAAATACAACTCAGGGGGGAAAGTAAAGGTCAGAATGGGATATCAGCCCCGACCGAAAGGACCCTGGGAAAACTTGCAGATAGACTTCACTGGACTGCTACCCAGCAACAAGGGGAAGGCATACTGCCTAGTTATAATAAGGCAGTTTACGAAGTGGGTAGAAGCTTTTGCCACGAGAAATTGTTCAGCAGAAACTGTGGCCAAGATCCTAGCAGAAGAAATAATACCCCGATGGGGAATGCCGCTGCAGCTGGACTTAGATCAAGGTACCCACTTCACAGGGAAGGTGACGAAACAGGCCTGCGCTTTACTAGGGATCAGGCAAAGGTTCCATATCCCATACCATCCAGAATCCTCCGGATTAGTGGAATAAATGAATAGGACCTTAAAACCAGCCCTAGCTAAAGCAATTGAGGAAACTGGAAAAGGGTGGGTAGAGATGTTACCCAGAGTACTGATGAAGCTCAGGGCAACCTCTAGTCGGACGACAGGACTGACACCCTTTGAACTAATGACTGGAAGTGCAATGAGACTGCCAGAAGTCTTGGTTTCAGGAAGCGAGGACGTAGGACCATATAACGGCAGAATACGGAGATTTGTGATGGAACTCTGTAAGCAGTTACATGATTTAAAGACACAGGCTAGAGATCAGCAAATAATCCAGGACTTAGAAAACGATACTAAGGAACAGAAGGTCCCATTACCCCAAATAGGCAGTCAGGTGATGGTGAGGATTACCCCAGAGGTCCGGGCTCGCACCTAAATGGACTGGACCCTATCAGGTAATAATGGTAAGTGACACGAGCACATGCATAGTTATAAGGGGTATCGGCAGGTGGAAATACTGGACCCAGTTGAAAAAACATAATCACTATATTAACCGGTGACGACCAGGAAATAGTATTTTTTGCAGGATTCTGGTGCTCGTGGAAACATTGTGGGGTAACATACCAAGGACAACTGGCTGAACAACAGCAAGGCCTGTATTACAGGGACTCGGGTGACATTGGTTGTGATAAAGAATCAGGAATGCTGATGGTGACAGTCGGAGCAACAGTGGACTTAAATTGCAGCATTGGACTAACGGGCATAAGACAACATGGCGAGAGGTCAGATCGACAATGGGGATGGGCAAATATAGCGGGACTAATAACTTGGGTAAATAAAATCACGGTGTGTTTTGCACTCAGGAGGGGGGGGGTGGGCAAAAATACTGCACCCAGGAGAAGGGGGAGGTGCAGATAAGGTGCATGCCAAATTACATTCAATTCTCTGGAGTACCCCAGCAAGGGAAGGATGATTGGAAGTTATGCCCGCCCTCTCAAGGTGCCAATTGTCATGTATGTAACCACAATGTAACACCACTGTATTACTGTATACACTCAACCTCGATGCACACCTTGACCACAAGGGGTGAACTTGTAGGAGACACTCCTTACCTGATCACACAGGTATAAAAAGGGAGGTCCCACCCAGGGTCATCGTCTTTGGAGTCCTGTGAATAAAGAGTGGAGGTCACTGAGTGACCTTGGCCCCAAGTTTCCACATGATTTGCTCCTGATTTTTAGGAGCAACTGGTGGAGAACGGAGTATCTTAGAAATCGGAATTCTCCACATTTAAATTTTCTGCAGTTCTAGTCAGGTAGAACAGTTTCACTTTTGAACAGAATTATTTTTCAAAAGGGGGCGTGTCCGGCCACTGACGCCTGATTTGAAAGTTTCCACAGTGAAAACGTACTCCAAACTAACTTAGAATGGAGTAAGTGAAGATTTTTGTAGGCTTGAAAAAACCTTGTCTACACATTAAAAAATCAGGCGCAGGTTACAAATTAGGCGTCGGGAACGAGGTGGGGGGGGGGAGGGGGGGAAGGGAAGTCATTAAATTCTACAATAAATCCTTAGTTATACTTATACAAATATTATACAAATAAATCCAACCTGAATAAAAATTTATAAGCAAAGAAAAGATTAAATAAACCATGTTCCTACCTGTGTGAAAGTGCTTCAGGCAGCCCTTTCAGGCAGCGGTTTGCCGTCGGGACCGACCGACGGCAGGGGGAGAAAGCTGCAAGAAGCCTTAGTGCTTGAGGCAGCCGTTTGCCGTCGGGACCGACCGACGGCAGGTGGAGAAAGCTGCAAGAAGCCTCAGTGCTGATCATGGAAGGGCAATATGGTTTTATTTAAAAATTTTAAAAATTGAACAGCTACAAAGAATTTGAATAGTCTCAAACAAGTGCATGTGTCCCGTTTATCACAGTCTATCTTTAATTACAGAATGCAGTCCCTCACACACAGAAATATCAAGAAAATTAAAATGCAAGCCTTTGCAAGGGTTCAATAAACAAATTTTCACTTTTTCTGCAGCACTTTTTAAAATGGCCGAGTGCCAATGTTTACTTCAGACTGCGCGTGCGCGAACGCTCCAACGCGCACGCGCAGGGTTGCTGGCACCAGAAAAATTCATTTAAATTGTACCTGCCCCCTCCTACTTACAAAATCGGCGCGAGTGGTAGGCTATGCCCCCTGTGCGCCGCGCCAAGCAGACATCGAGCTGCAAGGCGCTCGAGAATACCGTGTTTTTTTTCAGGTGCCGTTTTCGGCGCGAAAAACGGGCGTCCAGCTCGGAGGGGTGCCTGTTTTGTCGCGTGTGGAAACTTGGGGCCCTTGTCCCCAGAATGTGTCTCGTGTGGTATCATACTGTAGAGTAAGGACTTTACATTGGCGACGAGAAACGGGAATTTACGACCCACGAGAATGGCCACTGGTAGCACAGAGGAATGGTACTGTGTTGGGGAAGACTGGGACAATTTCATCGAGAGGCTTCAGCAAAGCTTCGTTACGAAAGAATGGCTGGGTGTTGCAGCGGCCAACAAGCGAAGGGCTCATCATTTGATCAGCAGTGGACCAAAGACTTACGCGCTCATGAAGGACTTACTAACACCCAAAAAGTCGGCGGACAAAACCTTTGAAGAACTTAGCAAATTGATCGGGGAGCACCTCAAACCAGCGAGTAGCATACATATGGCCTGACACAGATTCTACACCCACCAATGTCGTGAAGGACAGAGCATACCGGACTTCGTAGCGGACCTCCGGCGTTTGGCCAGCCTCTAAATTCACAGACGCCTGCAGGGGGGAGATGCTAAGGGACTTCTTTATCGAGGGCATCGGTCATGCAGGAATTTTCCGCTAATTAATTGAGACCAAGGATTTGAACTTAGAAGCGGCGGTGTTGTTAGCTCAAACTTTCATGGTGGGGGAGGAAGAGATGAAAATAATATTTGCGCGCAATTCTGCCTCTAATGCAGCGATGGATCAGGGAGTCAACATCATCAATGCGACTCAGAGCCCCGCAGGCAGGCAGGGGCAGTCCGACATTACCCAGGCAGCAATAGACCCAAGAGTAGGACTTCAACAGAGACAATGGCAGGCTGAACGGACATTCAGGCCATCACAGTGGAAATGGGGGATGTTCACGCAATGTCATCTGTGGAGCGAAGTTCGTGCTCACAAGTCCTATTCGATTCACTATTCCAACCTCGCGTCAGGACTTTCAAAGGCACTAAAGTAGTGATACACATCACCCCGGATGCCAGGCCAGTGCACCACAAAGCCAGAGCGGTGCCGTATGTGATGCGGGAAAAGATCGAGAGCGAATTGGACCGGCTGTTGAGAGAGGGCATCATCTTGCCTGTTGAATTCAGCAATTGTGTGAGCCCCATCATTCCCGTCCTAAAAGCGGATGGCTCTGTCAGGATCTGTGGTGATTACAAGGCCACCATCAATCGGGTGTCCCTACAAGATCAATACCCACTCCCGAGAGCGGAGGACCTCTTCATCATGCTGGCAGGCGGCAAGCTGTTCACCAAGTTGGACCTCACTTCAGCCTACATGACCCAGGAACTGGTCGACGAATCTAAACTACTGACCACCATCACCACGCACAAGGGACTGTTCGTTATTTTAGGGGTGCGTGCAACAAAGGTGCAGCAGTTATAATGGGTGACTTTAATATGCACATAGATTGGGCTAACCAAACTGGAAGCAATACGGTGGAGGAGGATTTTCTGGAGTGCATAAGGGATGGTTTTTTAGACCAATATGTCGAGGAACCAACTAGGGGGGAGGCCATCTTAGACTGGGTGTTATGTAATGAGAGAGGATTAATTAGCAATCTCGTTGTGCGAGGCCCCTTGGGGAAGAGTGACCATAATATGGTGGAATTCTGCATTGGGATGGAGAATGAAACAGTTAATTCAGAGACCATGGTCCAGAACTTAAAGAAGGCTAACTTTGAAGGTATGAAGCGTGAATTGGCTGGGATGGATTGGCGAATGATACTTAAGGGGTTGACTGTGGATGGGCAATGGCAGACATTTAGAGACCGCATGGATGAACTACAACAATTGTACATTCCTGTCTGGCATAGAAATAAAAAAGGGAAGGTGGCTCAATCGTGGCTATCAAGGGAAATCAGGGATAGTATTAAAGCCAAGGAAGTGGCATACAAATTGGCCAGAAATAGCAGCGAACCTGGGGACTGGGAGAAATTTAGAACTCAGCAGAGGAGGACAAAGGGTTTGATTAGGGCAGGGAAAATGGAGTATGAGAAGAAGCTTGCAGGGAACATTAAGACGGATTGCAAAAGTTTCTATAGATATGTAAAGAGAAAAAGGTTAGTAAAGACAAACGTAGGTCCCCTGCAGTCAGAATCAGGGGAAGTCATAACGGGGAACAAAGAAATGGCGGACCAATTGAACAAGTACTTTGGTTCGGTATTCACGAAGGAGGACACGAACAACCTTCCGGTTATAAAAGGGGTCGGGGGGTCTAGTAAGGAGGAGGAACTGAGGGAAATCCTTATTAGCCGGGAAATTGTGTTGGGGAAATTGATGGGATTGAAGGCCGATAAATCCCCAGGGCCTGATGGACTGCATCCCAGAGTACTTAAGGAGGTGGCCTTGGAAATAGTGGATGCGTTGACAGTCATTTTCCAACATTCCATTGACTCTGGATCAGTTCCTATGGAGTGGAGGGTAGCCAATGTAACCCCACTTTTTAAAAAAGGAGGGAGAGAGAAAACAGGGAATTATAGACTGGTCAGCCTGACATCGGTAGTGGGTAAAATGATGGAATCAATTATTAAGGATGTCATAGCAGTGCATTTGGAAAGAGGTGACATGATAGGTCCAAGTCAGCATGGATTTGTGAAAGGGAAATCATGCTTGACAAATCTTCTGGAATTTTTTGAGGATGTTTCCAGTAGAGTGGATAAGGGAGAACCAGTTGATGTGGTATATTTGGACTTTCAGAAGGCGTTCGACAAGGTCCCACACAAGAGATTGATGTGCAAAGTTAGAGCACATGGGATTGGGGGTAGTGTACTGACATGGATTGAGAACTGGTTGTCAGACAGGAAGCAAAGAGTAGGAGTAAATGGGTACTTTTCAGAATGGCAGGCAGTGACTAGTGGGGTACCGCAAGGTTCTGTGCTGGGGCCCCAGCTGTTTACACTGTACATTAATGATTTAGATGAGGGGATTAAATGTAGTATCTCCAAATTTGCGGATGACACTAAGTTGGGTGGCAGTGTGAGCTGCAAGGAGGATGCTGTGAGGCTGCAGAGCGACTTGGATAGGTTAGGTGAGTGGGCAAATGCATGGCAGATGAAGTATAATGTGGATAAATGTGAGGTTATCCACTTTGGTGGTAAAAACAGAGAGACAGACTATTATCTGAATGGTGACAGATTAGGAAAAGGGGAGGTGCAACGAGACCTGGGTGTCATGGTACATCAGTCATTGAAGGTTGGCATGCAGATGGAGCAGGCGGTTAAGAAAGCAAATGGCATGTTGGCCTTCATAGCGAGGGGATTTGAGTACAGGGGCAGGGAGGTGTTGCTACAGTTGTACAGGGCATTGGTGAGGCCACACCTGGAGTATTGTGTACAGTTTTGGTCTCCTAACCTGAGGAAGAACATTCTTGCTATTGAGGGAATGCAGCGAAGGTTCACCAGACTGATTCCCGGGATGGCGGGACTGACCTATCAAGAAAGACTGGATCAACTGGGCTTGTATTCACTGGAGTTCAGAAGAATGAGAGGGGACCTCATAGAAACATTTAAAATTCTGACGGGGTTAGACAGGTTAGATGCAGGAAGAATGTTCCCAATGTTGGGGAAGTCCAGAACGAGAGGTCACAGTCTAAGGATAAGGGGTAAGCCATTTAGGACCGAGATGCGGAGGAACTTCTTCACCCAGAGAGTGGTGAACCTGTGGAATTCTCTACCACAGAAAGTTGTTGAGGCCAATTCACTAAATATATTCAAAAAGGAGTTAGATGAGGTCCTTACTACTAGGGGGATCAAGGGGTATGGCGAGAAAGCAGGAATGGGGTACTGAAGTTGAATGTTCAGCCATGAACTCATTGAATGACGGTGCAGGCTAGAAGGGCCGAATGGCCTACTCCTGCACCTATTTTCTATGTTTCTATGTTTCTATGTTTATAACAGGTGCCCATTTGGCATTCGATCAGCGGCCGCGATTTTTCAACAAAACATGGAAAACCTGCTTAAATCCATTCCTGGAACGATCGTATTCCAGGACGACATCTTCATCACGGGTCGAGACATCGAGACACTTCCACAACTTGGAGGAGGTGCTACGCCGACTGGACTGGGTAGGCCTGTGACTCAAGAAGTCTAAATGTGTGTTCTTAGCTCCTGAGGTTGAGTTTCTGGGCAGGAGGGTTGCTGCAGATGAGATTCGGCCCACCGAATCCAAAACAGAGCGATTCGACGAGCACCCAGACCCTGCAACACATCGGAGTTGCGTTCATTCCTGGGACTATTGAACTATTTCGGGAACTTTCTGCCAAACTTGAGCACATTGTTGGAGCCGCTACACGTGCTCCTGTGTAAGGGATGCGATTGGTTTTGGGGGGACTGTCAGGAACGGGCTTTTGATCGGGCGCGAAACCTACTTTGTTCAAACAAGTTGTTGGCCCTGTACGACCCCTGTAAAAAAATTGGTCCTGACATGTGATACATCGTCCTATGGGGTTGGGTGCATGTTGCAGCAGGGCAATGCTGAGGGTCAACTTCAACCTGTGGCTTATGCCTCCAGGTCACTCTCTCAAGCAGAATGGGGATATGGGATGGTAGAACAGGAAGCGCTTGCATGTGTCTATGGTGTAAAGAAAATGCATCAGTACCTCTTTGGTAGGAAGTTTGGTAGGCGCAGGATACACGGCGGGAGTTGCGATGGTAAACACGATAGACCTGTACACGATAGATGACCGAGTTAATGCTCTAACACGAACCTTACAGAGATTGCTGGAGAGGGATGAAGATAATGAAAAGGTACAGGCACAACTGGGTAATGGCGTAGAAAGGGAATTTTTACAAGTGGCCCACACATTGTGAGACCACGCCAGAACTATAAATTTGATAAATAGAGCAGAACAAAACTTGAGTAAAACCATACAGACAGAACTAGTATGTACAGGATACGGAGCATGGTTGCTCAGTGGAATACAACATAACCTAGAGCAACTTCAGAATGGAAAGATGCCGGATTGGATAACACTTGATGTATTTACCAACTGGATGTTGGACAAAAACATGACTCATGCCTGCGAGGTGCGGAGAAACAGTCATGCTTGGGTCCCAAAGGCCAGATGTGTAACCAGACATTTAAATATTGTATTGTATTATCTATACCACAGTATGATGTGACAAAGGGAGATCCTCTATACCAAAAAAACAATGTAGGAGAAATAAGAAATCAAACTCGCGTGCGTTACCATGACCAGATATGTAATTAAAGAGATCAACAGTACTAAGAGTCTCAGCATAGATGATTGCTATATAAATAACCAAGTTGCTTTATGTCGAGATCCACTACGAATGCTCAGAGATGACTGTGGATATGACCAAGTGGACGGTTGCACCTTGAGTAACACCCCACTCGCCTGGGACTATGAAACCACTGCTGCTCCACGAGGAAATGGAGAATGGTGTGTAAGCACCACGGTGACTGAGATGACGGTCACAAATAAAGGATGATGTACCTCATGTGCCATCATGAATACTGACTTCTGCTTTACCCCGCATGACGAGACACACATAAATGGATATGTTATAAACTCTGAACTGAAAGAAGAAACCATCAGTGGGACAATGATAGACTCTATCCGCGAAGAGTATGAGAAGGCCATCGGGCCACAAGGAAAAATCAAAGAGCAAGTTATTATTTCAATGGAAAAAGATTGCACAGTGCTGCAGTACAGCGGTACTTGGGGGTACTTGTGCATGAAACACAAAAGGTTAGCATGCAGGTACAGCAAGTGATCACGAAGGCCAATGGAATCTTGGGTTTTATTGCAAAGGGGATGGAGTATAAAAGCAGGGAAGTCTTGCTACATTTGTACAGGTTATTGGTGAGGCCACACCTGGAATACTGCGTGCAGTTTTGGTTTCCATATTTATGAAAGGATATACTTGCTTTGGAGGCAGTTCATTCCAGGTTGATTCCAGAGATGAAGGCGTTGACCTATGAGGAAAAGTTGAGTGGGCTGGGCCTCTACTTATTGGAATTCAGAAGAATGAGAGGTGATCTTATCGAAACGTATAAGATTATGAGGGGGCTTGCAGAGAGATGTTTCAGCTGATAGGGGAGACGAGAACTAGAGGGCGTAATCTTCGAATAAGGGGCTGTCCATTTTAAACAGAAATGAGGAGAAATTTCTTCTCTCAGAAGGTTGTGAATCTGTGGAATTCGCTGCCTCAGAGAGCTGTGGAAGCTGGGACATTGAATAAATTTAAGACAGAAATAGACAGTTTCTTAAACGATAAGGGATAAGGGGTTATGGAGAGCGGGCAGGGAAGTGGACCTGAGTCCATGATCGGATCAGCCATGATCGTATTAAATAGCAGAGCAGGCTCGAGGAGCCGTATGGCCTTCTCCTGCTCCTATTTCTTATGTTCTTGTGTTCTTATGAAAACCGATACCCCAACTGAATGAGGAACAAACTCGACTGGAGCAGGATATTTGGAAGCAACAACTAAAATATATAATCCTGATGGAAGACATAGACAAACTGAAAAGAGACACTGAGAAAATGTTGGCTATTGAGCCGTGCTATAAGAGACTTTGGAACGCTAGACTCAATGTACAAGTGCATCCGTGGATACGGATAGTGTCACATATACGACAGTGTTGTAGTGTAAGGGATCATCTTGGTCATACTACTATTGTTAGCATGTGATTTACGTAAGAGGCAGACCCTAGCCCGTACTATGGTTAAAACATTGAATAAAGGGAAATTAGACAGTCTGGCAGAAAGGACTTATTTAGTATAACCTTGATGGGAAAGCCAACAGGTAGGTCCTGCAGCTTGGGAAGTAGCGCTACCCAAGTGAAAGGTCAACCCTGGAAGCTCACCCATGAGGAATTAATTGGAAAATGGCCTATCTTGGGCATATAGCCAAGGGCCATTAGGGGAAATTGTAAGGGGTATAAAGTTGTAGCAGGCAAAGATCAGACAGATTAAGAGTGCTTATCAGTATTAGGAGAGTCTGATGAATCGGTGAAGTTCCTCTGCCTACTGTATGTAACACTTACTTATGTAGGTAAAGCACACTTAGAACAAATTAAGCATGATGGTTATTAACCTTAGTAACACATAACAAAGACAGTAGAGGTCAGCAGTTACAATACACAACATTTTGGCTAGAAGTCTCTGAGGAAGAGATAAGAAAGCTAGTATTTTGGGAACAGAGCTACTAAGGGACTAAGGCAAAGATCACATCACTGAACAACATGATTAACATTGCATGCACCACTCAGAGCCAGTCTGATAAGAGACGACAAATCAATGTAACTTCGCTGAAAGCAGTAGACCTATCAATGGTTTTGTAGGAGGGTAGCACCCCTCGAAAAACTGTATAATTGTACTTGAAACCTTGTACTTTGAAGGTTCTACATTTGAACTTTCCTTTGCATTTTCTCGAAATAAAGCCGGTTGAACCGAAGGTTTCATTTGTTTGATTCCGTGGTCGTTATACGGAGGGAGAGGGCGAGGTGTCGACTTCCTATACCAGGGAGTCCGCCTCGAGGAAGAGAAGTCTTCCTTTTACCCCAACAGAAAGGGCAGGTGTCGACTTCCTATATCAGGGAGTCCGCCTCGAGGAAGAAAAGTCTTCCTATTACCCCAACAATTGGTGCATACAATTTAATACTTCCTTTTGCTATTTTCCTCAATCTAGTCCCTGCAAATGTGGGGATATTTCTAATTTTACTGCTGTTTATATCTCTCTGTTCTCTGATTTAATTGCTGCTCCTTTCTGCTATTTTCTGGTTCCCCACCCCTGACAAATTAGTTTAAACCTTCCCCAACAGTACTAGTTAACCTCTCAGCGAGAATATTGTTCCCGGCTCTGTTCAGGTACAACCTGTCCATCTTGTACAGGTGTTCCTTCCCCCAGACCCGTTCCCAATGCCCAAGAATCTGAAACCCTCCCTCCCAATAGTTATCTGCTGACACACAGAGTGGGCGCACAGAGTTGTCATAAATGGAGTGCACCGTAAACAGAGTGTAAAAGTTGGGAATTTGGTGAGAGTGGGAATTCGGTGCAGAGGGGGAAGGAGGTGCTGCGTTTTGCCTCCGAAACTTGTAGTGATCTGTGTAAACTGAGTAAGTATTTAACATTTTGACCAGTGTAATTTTAAATCTGTGATTGATAGATTTTTGTTAACCAAAGGTATTAAGAGTTATGGGGCAAAGACGGGTATATGGAGTTAGGTTATAGATCAACCATGATCTCATTGAATGGCGGAACAGGCTTGAGGGGCTTATTGGCCTCCTCATGTTCCTTTGTTCCTGCACCACTTCTTCAGCCATGCATTTACCTGCTGGCGTAACTGCTGCCAATGAACCAGAAGATACGCAGAAGCATTCTGCACATAAATGTCAGGTCCCAAATTTGAAAAAGTAGCATTCACCACAGCGGACGGAGGAGCTGATCGCGATGAGCACACATGGCGAGAGTACAATATAACTCTCACAATCTGATAACATTCTCTTTAAATTGAACATAAAGTTTTAGCAGTTCATTCTAATTAATTAATCGCACGGCTGCCACTCTCTCTCCCTCTTATCGAGTTCCTTCTCTGCCCTCCCTCGTTTTCCTCCAAGTCTCTTTGTCTAGCGCTGCTCTCTCTATCTCTCTGCACTGTCTCTACTCTCTTTCTCAATGATCCTTCCTCCCAACCAATTAAATCCTAACCTCCTGTGCCTGCATTCTGTTTACCAGCCGTGTGTTTAAACCACAACAACCTATATTTATATAGCGCCTTTAACGTAGTATAACGTTCCAAAGTTTGGTCAAAGAGGTAGGTTTTAAGGAGCATCTTAAAGGAGGAAAGCGAGGTAGAAAGGCGGAGAGGTTTAGGGAGGCAGTTCCAGAGCTTAGGACCTAGGTAGCTGAAGACACAGCCACTGATGACTGAGCAGTTACAATCAGGGATGCTCAAGATGCTCAACCACAACAGACAGAGGACCTGATAGTGATAAACACACTCCGTGAGAGCACAATAAAACTCTTACAAGCTGACAACATCCTAATATCACCTTCAAGTCACATCACAGACCTAACAATACCTGACATTTCTACCCCTCTCACTAATATGCGGGAAATCTGGCAAGAACAAACAAAAAACCACTGGAACTGCGCATGCGCAACTACTTCCAGTTCGTTGGCAGCAGTTGCATCCTTTACCTACATTATCTTTCTATTTCTATACTCACTAGCATGTGGCACTAGGAGTAATCCTGAAATTACTACCTTTGAGGACCTGTTTTTTAAAATCTTTTTTTCTGGCTCCTGAAACTCTGCCTGAAGGACCTCATTTTCTTTTTTTTACCTATGTTATTGGTTCTAACATGGATCAAGACTTTTGCTGTTCCCCTTTCCCTGGAAGAATGTCCTGCAAGCACTTGGTGATATCCTTTACCCTGGCACCAGGGAGCCAACAAACCATTTCTGGTTACAGAAATACATGTCTATGCCCTTAACTATTGAATGCTGTATTTCTATTCTTTCTTTTTCCTCTGTGTGCAGTCAAATCTCTCAGGGTGCTGGGGGTTTGATTCTTACTGCAAGTTCTTCTTTCTTCTTCATTCTCTCTTTTTTGACCATGGTTTCCTCAGCAATAAATGACTCTTATACTTTAGTTAGCTGTTTATTCTTGCTGCCTTAGTATTCTATCATTATCTTATGTTCTCCTAACAAATATTAATCATACAGTGGTTTTCCCCAGGGGTTGGTTCTAGGACAACTGCTTTTCTTGATATATATTAATGACTTGGATGACACAAAACTTGGAAGTATAGTGAACAGTGATGAGGATCGTGATAGACTTCAAGAGGAGATAGACAGGCTGGTGGAATGGGTGGTCCCGAGGCAGATGAAATTTACGCAGAAAAGTGTTAAGTGATATATTTTGGTAGAAAGAATGAGGAGAGGAAATATAAACTAAAGGGTACAATCCTAAAGGGGGGGGGGTGCATGAACAGAGAAACCGTGTATATGTGCACAAATCGTTGAAGGTGGCAGGGAAAGTTGAGAAAGTTGTTCAAAAGGCTTACAGGATCCTGGGCTTCATAAAGAGAGGTATAGAGTACAAAAGCGTGGAAATTATGATGAACCTGTATAAAATACTGGTTCGGCCCCAGCTGGAGTACTGTGTCCAAATCTGGGCAGCGCACTTTAGGAAGGATGTGAAGGCCTTAGAGAGAGTGCAGAAAAGATTTCCAAGAATGATTCCAGGGATGAGGGACTTCAGTTACATGGATAGTCTGGAGAAGCTGGGGTTGTTCTCCTTAGAGCAAAGAAGACTGAGAGGAGATTTGATAGAGGTGTTCAAAATCATGAGGGGTCTGGATAGAGTAGATAGAGAGAAACTATTCCCATTGGCAGAAGGTTCGAGAACTAGAGGACACAGATTTAAGATGATTAGCAAAATAACCAAAGGCCACAGCGAGTGGTTAGGATCTGGAATGCACTGCCTGAAAGGGTGGTGGAGGCAGACTCAATCACGTCTTTCAAAAGGGAGTTGGATAAGTACCTGAAAGAAAAAAATATGCAGGGTATGGGGAAAGGGCGAGGGAGTGGGACTAGCTGAGGTGCTCTTGCAGAGAGCCGGGCTCGATGGGCTGAACTGCCTTCTTCCATGCTGTAATCATTCTATGATTCTATGATTGCATAAATTGAACCTGCTGCATATTACCAGTATTTTCTCTTCCAATTTTGTGCATTTGTAGTTTTTCTTTTTATCTCAATATTATTAATGCTACTCTGTGATTAGCAATTGCTGTTCACATGGATAATCATATAATCATAAGTCCAATCATCAAAACCTCCAGCTAATGTTGAATATTCGATTTTGGTATGTCTTGTACCATCTCACACATGGTTGTGTTTTCATGGTTTAAAATAAAATATCTCATTTGAAAAAAAAAATCTTATTTTTGGGATCCTTGCATCATGTACCTCCTGAGGCCTCAACCTCTGCCCCCCCTCCCACCTCCAAGAGGCCTCATATCTCCGCTCCCCCCTCCGGCCTTCGATCCTTGGCCCCTATTCCCCTCTTGCCCCCACCCCCCCCCCCCCCCCACACCTCCCCCTGCCTCAAGGGAAATAGTATTAACTTGCCATGAACTCAGGCTTGTCCACTGGTGTGAAAAATGGGAAAGGCACTTATTACCAGGTTGTCATCAGTGACAGGCCCAACTGTGCTTGAGCGCTGCTCCTTAATCCTACTTTGCCAATGCTGGATCCAAATATGCCCTAATAAATTTCATGCTTCCTTTTTCAATATTTATTATCTTACACATTAGCTACATTTTAACGCGACCTGCCCTACTCTTGACAATACTTACAACAATATTATTTTAAATATAATTTAAAAAATGGCACCAGGCTAGAAATAAAATATTTTATAGACGTTCCTTGTCATTTCATATTTACATTGGCTTGAAAGTATCGTTTGCTTAATATTCATTGTGATTTCCACCAATGCAATTATTATTGAAACAGGAGCAATCTATGGGTTTCTTTGTCTGAATGTATAATTTGCTATTTGGTTAGAAAATGTTTCATAAACCACTTCCACCTCGGCAGTCCCTTACATAGATAGAGGTTTGACATTTAAACACATACAGTAGCGGAATACTAATTGCGATCATTAACTGGATACATGAAAAGTTTTAACCACTCCGCTTCGGACGCCCACACAATTAATCAATGGGGTGCATCGAAGAATGGGGATAGCTCAGTGCTACAATATCTTAAGAGAAAAAAGTGCAGCGTCGGGTTCACAGTAAATGTTGAACATTATTGCTATCAGTTAACTAATCTACACATCGAAAGACAGGAAACTTGTAGGTGGAAAAAACCTTCAAACTTCACGAGGAGAAGCGAGGTTCCTATTGGCCAAAACTTCATACAATTACTCTGTGATCTAAATTAGACGGGGAGAGTTTCTAGGGTTTATTTACTATTACAGGCAGATAAACTAATTTAAAATTCGCCATTGAAAGCTATTAGACATAAAGTCCTGCAGCCAAAAATACATTTCTGGCTATCGTTTAGTATTGGCAAATGCCTGTCAGGCGGCCGTTGTGACTATGAGTCATTCTTTGATCGGGGATTCAGATAAAATGAAAAGCGGTCAAATGTGCTTGGCAGAATCAGCAACAAGCAATCCGTACAGAGTTCGCTAAACCATCAGGGAAAATCTCGGCATCTGTTTTGAGACACATTCAATGCATATATTTAAGTGTTTAAAACATCCACCAACTTTATATTTGAATTTAAATTCGTTATTATTAATTTATATGTTAAGAAAATAACAATGTACTACAACAGCAGTTAGAACTTTAGACTGCAACATTGTAGATTTTATTGAAAACAACTTTTTATAATTAAATCAATAATAAAATGATGTACCAAATAACCTTGCAGTGCGGCCATTCAATGTTTTAACTGCATACCGGAAAGGCGTTAGTCGTGCAATACCAGTAGAGAACACTGCCTCTCTGTGGATTGAAGGAGACGGTGTTACTTTTCTTGTATGAAATACAATCTGAGGTTTAAAACGACATAGCTACAGTACACAGTATTGTTTTAAATTCACCGCTGAACACAACTGATCATTTTAATGTCAGGAACGACTCCCATTTGAACATTTGCATCGTGGTATTTATTTATATTTCAGTGTACATTTTTGTTTTTCGTTATATGGTTAAGAAAGGGAAAGACGAGAGGGTCTCAATGCATCCTTATTGGGATGGTAGTATTCCAAAAATAATTTTACAGAATGGGCAGAGGTGCAATGTTCTGGGAATATAAGAACCAGAACTGGCTGACTATTTCACTCACGGTATTAGTAATCATTCACAATATTTCTACACAAAAAGCATATTTTAGTTGCTGACTTGAAACCTCTTTTCTGTTTTTACCTAACTTTTCCTGCTGGCTCTGTCTAAAGCACAGATAGCTGGAGTGGGGGAGTAACGAGCGGTCCGTTACTGTTACTGTATGTCCTCAGAATTACAGTTGAATGTAAACAACGCGCAAGCTGCCTGATACATGCCAACCAGCAATACAGACAAGCATTTCAAACTCGTGTCTTTTAGATTTCTGAAGGCAACGATTAATTAGAGGGAGCACGAGTAATGCGGATGCTCATGTTGAGCGTACGGCCCTGCACTACACACCTTTCAGGAGGAGTTATAAAACCGATAGGGTTCAGTCATGAATACAAGCAGTTAGCATTTCCTACCTTGGTGCCTCTAAAGTTGCATTGTTAGCAATTGATCAGTTAGCGGCGAATATCTTTGATCTTTAATCCACGCCTTATGTGCGACTGGTCACTGTCTTTTAATTTTTTTTAATGTATATAGCAATCCTTTATTAAAGCCATTTTCTTCTCTCTTTCAGCATTTAAAGAGACGAGATGCGTCAGATGTAAAAATAAATAAATGAAAACATTCAGTAGAAATTGATTGTTTTATACCGAGAACGCGAGAATTATATTTACAAAAAAAAACACTTCGCTTTACAAAAGACTGATATTACAATAAGGAGTAAACCCCCGCCGGGGGGGGGGCGGGTTATTCTTTCAATAATCTTTTTCTTCGTTCTCCTTACTGTCAAAGCGCGGTCTCCATAGCAACGGGACGCCCACTGCCGGCGAGCTCTCGCGAGAAAACCCGCGGGAGTGGCGGCGGAGTCAATGGCAACCGCACGCGAGCAACCGGCATAAACACAGCCATGGCGGCGGAACAGGAGGACGGTACCTTCTATCTGCAGCGTATCCTTTCATAGACACGATGACCAGGCGAGAGGCGGCTTATTGTGGGGCAGAGCATCAAAAGGGTTTATAATACATGCGTCTTTATTCCACTCTCTCCTTGGAAGTGACAACAATACTAGAGTTTGGAACTCTCTTACCTCAGGGTTTTTTTTTTACCAAATTGTCGTGAAATGTCCGGACTCGCTGGGGCGTGTCGCGGGAAACGAGCGCTCGTTTACCTCCGCACCCGCTCTGGAGTCAGCTGATGAGCGCCTCGCGCCCTGAAACCGTTTATTTGTTCGAAGGATGTAGAACGCGGATCCGTTAGGAACTGTGCGCGCGGCATTCCAAGAGTGACTGACTGACTGACTGAGTGGGGCGGGGCGGGGCGGTTGGGGCAAGAGCTGGGAGGAGGTGGAGAGTGGGTGCTGGATGTGGAGCGGGTTGAGGTGGCGTGGAGAGAAGCTGGAGGAGGTGGTGGAGTGGGGAGCGGTGTGGTTGGAGGTGCTCGTTCGATGCATCCATTGCAGTGATTTGTTGGTCACCCCATGCACTCTGTTGTAACCCATGTGTTCTCTTCCACCCCCCACAACCTGGGGCAATCGGGCAGAGTTCCATACTCTTAACTATCCTTTGATCCTCTGCTGGGAAGTGCAGGCGTGTGTGATGGGGGAAGACAGACTTGTATTTCTATTGCACCTTTAATAATCTAAGGACGTCCCAAAGCGCTTTACAGCCAATGAAGTACTTTTGAAGTGCAGTCACTATTGTAATATCGGAACCGCGGAAGCCAATTTGCGCACAGCCTCCTCCTACACACATTAATGTAATAATGACCAGGTGATCTGTTTTAGTGATGTTGATTGAAGAATAAATATCGGCCAGGACACCGGGGAGAATTCTGCTCTTCCCCTGCTCTTATTGATTCTATAGACGAACATGATGACCGTCTAAACAGGTTCTGTAGCAATAAAGATACTAATTTCACTCCAAATGTTTTGCAGGTCTCTGGTAGTTTAAAGTTATTTTACATAATCTGTCTGGGATGGAACTTTGAGCATTATTACAAAACATTAAAATTAATTGCAGATGCATTATTTTTTAATCACTGATTTACATCAGTTTTCCTGGATGGTGGCAACATTTGATGATATGCCACCACAATTGTGCCTGTAGGAACGTATTAACTTTTTGGAAACTAACTTTGAGTCTTATTTGTTTGCTGTGCAATGTTTTATTGATGCAAACACGCCCTGCTTTTGTTGATTTGATGTGTTGCTCTCAAGAAAAGTCTAAGAGCAGCTGTATCAATAGCTGATGTGAAATAAGGAAAATAAATCACATTGGTTTCAGGTGGGGGTTTCTTCTAAGATCCTCTGTGCCGTTGTCACTTTCAGACAACTATTCTGAAGCTCTCCTGGCTGGATTTCCATGTTCCATAAACCTCAGCTTATTCAAAATTCTTCTGTCCTATACTATTCAACATCAGGTCCTGCTCACCCATTACTCCCATCTCCTGTCCTTTCTGAGCTACAGTGGCCTCCGGTTACCAATGGCCCCAATTTAAAATCATTCTTGTGTTTAAATCCCTTCATGTCTTTAGCCCTCTCCATCTCTAATTTCCTCCAGTCCTACAACTGCTCTGCGAAGAATGCTCTGTTTCTCTGATTCTGGCCTCTTGTGCATTCTCATCCCCCTTGCTATACCACAGGATTACTGGCACCAGTACTAGGAAAAGAGGGAACTGTTACGTTGGAACAGGCTCCACTTCAACCGGGCTGGAACCAGTGTCCTGGCGAATCGAATAACTTGGGTAGTAAACATTAAACTAATAAAGGTGGGGGGTGGGGAGGAGAGGAAAGAAGTTAAAGATAATAAATTAAAGGAAGAAGCTAATAATGTTGCCAAAAAAAGCAGTAAGCCTGAGGATTTTAGAATTCAGCAAAGGAGGATCAGGAAATTAAAAAATAAAGGGAAAATAGAATGAGAGTAAACTAGTGAGAGGCATAAAAACAGACTGTAAAAGATTTTATAGGTATGTAAAAAGGAAAAATTAGCAAAAGTAAATAGTGGTCCCTTACAGGCTGAGACAGGAGAAATTATAATGGGGAATAAGGAAATGGTAGAGAAATTAAACAAATACTTTCTGTCTTCATGGAAGAAGATGGAAATAGTGGAGAATCATGGGTCTAGCAAGATTGAGGACCTGAAAGAAATTAGTGTTAGTTTAAAAAAAATAGTACTGGAGAAATTAATGGGACTGAAAGCCGATAAATCCTCTGGACCTGATGGCCTACATCCTAGAGTTTTGAAAGAGGTGGCTTATAGAGATAGTGGGTGCATTGGTTGTCATCATCCAAAATTGCATAGATTATAGTGGATGTGGTGTATTTGGATTTTCAGAAGGCATTTGACAAAGTGCCACAAGAGGTTATTAAACAAGATTGGGGGTAATATATTAGCATGGATGTTTTCTATCAGTTAACCAGAGAGAAGGAATAAATGGGTCATTTTCAGTTTGGCAGCCTGTAACAAGTGGAGTACCGCAAGGGCCAGTGCTTGAGCCTCAGCTATTCACAATCTATCAATGATTTGGGTGAGGGGACCAAATGTAATATATCCAAGTTTGCTGATGATACAAAGCTAGGTGGGAATGTAAGTTGTGAGGAGGATGCAAAGGGACTTCAAGGGGATATAGACAGGCTAAGTGAGTGGACAAGAACATGGCCAATGGAATATCATGTGGAGAAATGTGAAGTTATCCACTTTGGTAGGAAAAATAGAAATAAAGTATTTTTTTTAATGGTGAGAGATTGGGAAATGTTGGTATTTAGAGGGTGTCCTTGTGCGCAAATCACTGAAAGTTAACATGCAGGTACAGCAAGCAATTAAGAAAGCAAATGGTATGTGGCCTTTATTACAAGAGGATTTGAGTTAGGGCTAGAGTAAAAATGTCTTACTGCAATTATTTAGGGCCCTGATGAGACCACATCTGGAGTATTGTGTACAGTTTTGCTCTCCTTACCTAAGGAAGGATATACTTGCCATAGAGGGAGTGCAACGAAGGCTCACCAGACTGATTCCTGGAATGGGGGGATTGTCCTATGAGGAGAGATTGAGTAGACGAGGCTGATATTCTCTAGCGTTTAGAAGAATGAGAGGTGATCTCATTGAAACATACAAAATTCTTATAGGGCTTGACAGCATAGATGCAGGGAGATGTTTCCCCTAGCTGAGGAGTCTAGAACCAGGTGTCACAGTCTCAGGATAAGGGATCAACCATTTAGGACTGAGATGAGGAGAAATGTCTTCACTCAAAGGGTGGTGAATTTTTGAAATTCTCTACCCAGAGGGCTGTGGATGCTCAGTCATTGAGTATATTCAAAACCGAGATCGATAGATTTTTGAATATTAAAGGGATCAAGGGATATGGGGATAGTGCAGGAAAGTGTTGAGGTCGGAGATCAGCCATGATCTTATTGAATGGTGGAGCCGGCTTGAAGGGCTGAAGATGACATATTCCTACTCCTAATTCTTATGTTATTACATAAGATATATATGGCATAGAAACCGTCCATTCAGCCCAACATGTCCATGCCGGCGCTTAAGCTCCACTCGAGTCTCCTCCTGTCTTTCCTCATTTAAATTTATCAGTGTAACCCTCTATTGTCAGCTCCCTCATGCTTGTCCCTCCTCCCCTTAAATGCATCTATACTATTCGCTTCGAGTGATGGCCTGTTCCACATTCTTACCACTCTTTGGGTAAAGAAGTTTCTCCTGCATTCCCTATTTTTTTCTTGATGACTATCTTGTATTGCTGGCCTCTAGTTATGCTCTTCCTCACAAGTGAAAACATTCTCTCTCTATCCACTCTATCAAAACCTTTCATAATTTTAAAGTCGTCTATTACATCACCGCACAGCCTTTTTTCAAGAGACCCAGCCTGTTCATCCTTTCCTGATATGTATACCCTTACATTACAGTGCCATATCTTTAGCCATTTAGGTCCCATGCTCTGTAATCCTAAACGTCTCCACCTCCCTCTCCTCTACTATTCTCCTTAAAACCGACCTCTTCCCCATCTAATGGGTCCAAGTTTCGGGCCGTGCCTAAAACGGTGCAGCCCGGAACTGGACGCCCGTTTTTCACGCCAGAAAGGGCGCCTAAAAAAAACTTACCTATTCTCCGGCTCCCTGCAGGTCCTCTGGAGCTGGGCACGGCGCAGCACGAGCTGTCCGGGGCGGAACCAGATCCCTGCGCTGAAAACAGTGCCGGGACCTCTGCACATGCGCGCTACAGTGGGCGCGCATGTGCAGTAGCTCCAGGTGCCCAAAACTGGGAGGGGCCCGAAGCACGCAGCCCCTAGCCCTGGCTGAATGGCCTCACTGGGTCTGCGTGAATGAGGCTCCTCCTACCCGACTGGACCCGACCCAACCCCGCTCATCACCCCCCCGCCCCCCGGTGACCCGACCTCCGCTTCTCCCCCCCCCCCCCCGCTCCCAGACCTCCGCGAATCTCTCTTCTTTCCTCCCCCCCCTCCCCCCATCCGTGACTCTTCCGCCCCCCCCCCATGACTCTTCCTCCTCCGCGACCGCCGCCCCCCCACTCCCGAGACCCAAACGCCACCTACCTGTAATCCAGCCCGAAGTCTTGGGCCCGCCGTTCAGCCTCCTTCTCTCCCTTCCCCTCCCCCTCCCCCACCCTCTCTCCTTTCTTCCCCTCCCCCAGCCTCTCTCCTTCCTTCCCTCCCTCCCCCCTCCCCACCCTCTCTCCTTCCTTCCCACCCTCTCTCCTTCCTTCCCACCCTCTCTCCTTCCTTCCCACCCTCTCTCCTTCCTTCCCACCCTCTCTCTCCTTCCCTTCCCACCCTCTCTCCTTCCTTCCCACCCTCTCTCCTTCCCACCCTCTCTCCTTCCTCTCCACCCTCTCTCCTTCCTTCCCACCCTCTCTCCTTCCTTCCCACCCTCTCTCCTTCCTTCCCTCCCTCTCTCCTTCCTTCCCTCCCTCTCTCCTTCCTCCCTCCCTCTCTCCTTCCTTCCCTCCCTCTCTCCTTCCTTCCCTCCTCTCTCCTTCCTTCCCTCCCTCTCTCCTTCCTTCCCTCCCTCTCTCCTTCCTTCCCTCCCTCTCTCCTTCCTTCCCTCCCTCTTCCTTCCTTCCCTCCCTCTCTCCTTCCTTCCCTCCCTCTCTCCTTCCTTCCCTCCCTCTCTCCTTCCTTCCCTCCCTCTCTCCTTCCTTCCCTCCCCTCTCCTTCCTTCCCTCCCTCTCTCCTTCCTTCCCTCCCTCTCTCCTTCCTTCCCTCCCTCTCCCTTCCTTCCCTCCCTCTTCCTTCCTCCCTCCTCTCTCCTTCCTTCCCTCCCTCTCTCCTTCCTTCCCTCCCTCTCTCCTTCCTTCCTCCCTCTCTCCTTCCTTCCCTCCCTCTCTCCTTCCTTCCCTCCCTCTCTCCTTCCTTCCCTCCCTCTCTCCTTCCTTCCCTCCCTCTCTCCTTCCTTCTCCTCCCTCTCTCCTTCCTTCCCTCCCTCTCTTCCTTCCTTCCCTCCCTCTCTCCTTCCTTCCTCCCTCTCTCCTTCCTTCCCTCCCTCTCTCCTTCCTTCCCTCCCTCTCTCCTTCCTTCCCTCCCTCTCTCCTTTCCTTCCCTCCCTCTCTCCTTCCTTCCCTCCCTCTCTCCTTCCTTCCCTCCCTCTCTCCTTCCTTCCCTCCCTCTCTCTCCTTCCTTCCCTCCCTCTCTCCTTCCTTCCCTCCTCTCTCCTTCCTTCCTCCTCCCTCTCTCCTTCCTTCCCTCCCTCTCTCCTTCCTTCCCTCCCTCTCCCTTCCTTCCCTCCCTCTCTCCTTCCTTCCCTCCCTCTCTCCTTCCTTCCCTCCCTCTCTCCTTCCTTCCCTCCCTCTCTCCTTCCTTCCCTCCCTCTCTCCTTCCTTCCCTCCCTCTCTCTCCTTCCTTCCCTCCCTCTCTCTCCTTCCTTCCCTCCCTCTCTCTCCTTCCTTCCCTCCCTCTCTCTCTTCCTTCCCTCCTCTCCTTCCTTCCCTCCCTCTCTCTCCTTCCTTCCCTCCCTCTCTCTCCTTCCTTCCCTCCCTCTCTCTCCTTCTTCCCTCCCTCTCTCTCCTTCCTTCCCTCCCTCTCTCTCCTTCCTTCCCTCCCTCTCTCTCCTTCCTTCCCTCCCTCTCTCTCCTTCCTTCCCTCCCTCTCTCTCCCTTCCTTCCCTCCCTCTCTCTCCTTCCTTCCCTCCCTCTCTCTCCTTCCTTCCCTCCCTCTCTCTCCTTCCTTCCCTCCCTCTCTCTCCTTCCTTCCCTCCCTCTCTCTCCTTCCTTCCCTCCCTCTCTCTCCTTCCTTCCCTCCCTCTCTCCTTCCTTCCCTCCCTCTCTCCTTCCTCCTCCTCTCTCCTTCCTTCCCTCCCTCTCTCCTTCCTTCCTCTCCCTCTCTCCTTCCCTCCCTCCCTCTCTCCTTCCCTCCCTCCCTCTCTCCTTCCCTCCCTCCCTCTCCTCCTCCCTCCCTCCCTCTCCCTTCCCTCCCTCCCTCTCTCCTTCCCTCCCTCCCTCTCCTTCCCTCCCTCCCTCTCTCCTTCCCTCCCTCCCTCCCTCTCTCCTTCCCTCCCTCCCTCCCTCCCTCTCTCCTTCCCTCCCTCCTCCCTCTCTCCTTCCCTCCCTCCCTCTCTCCTTCCCTCCCTCCCTCCTCCCTCTCTCCTTCCCTCCCTCCCTCCCTCTCTCCTTCCCTCCCTCCCTCCCCCTCTCCTTCCCTCCCTCCCTCCCCTCTCCTTCCCTCCCTCCCTCCCCCTCTCCTTCCCTCCCTCCCTCCCTCTCTCCTTCCCTCCCTCCCTCCCCTCCTTCCCTCCCTCCCTCCCTCCCTCTCTCCTTCCCTCCCTCCCTCCCTCTCTCCTTCCCTCCCTCCCTCCCTCTCTCCTTCCCTCCCTCCCTCCCTCTCTCCTTCCCTCCCTCCCTCCCTCTCTCCTTCCCTCCCTCCCTCCCTCTCTCCTTCCTCCCTCCCTCCCTCCTCCTTCCCTCCCTCCCTCCCTCCCTCCCTCCCTCTCTCCTTCCCTCCCTTCCCTCCCTCCCTCTCTCCCTCTCTCCCTCCCTCCCTCCCTCCCTCCCTCCCTCCCTCCCTCTCTCCTTCCCTCCCTCCCTCCCTCCCTCTCTCCTTCCCTCCCTCCCTCTCTCCTTCCCTCCCTCCCTCCCTCTCTCCTTCCCTCCCCTCCCTCTCTCCTTCCCTCCCTCCCTCCCTCCCTCCCTCTCTCCTTCCCTCCCTCCCTCCTCTCCCTCTCCCTCTCCTCCCTCCCTCTCCCTCCCTCCTCCCTCTCTCCTTCCCTCCCTCCCTTCCCTCCCCCTCTCCTCCCTCCCTCCCTCTCTCCTTCCCTCCCTCCCTCTCTCCTTCCCTCCCTCCCTCTCTCCTTCCCTCCCTCCCTCTCTTCCTTCCCTCCCTCCCTCCCTCCCTCTCCCTCCCTCCCTCTCTCCTTCCCTCCCTCCCTCCCTCTCCTTCCCTCCCTCCCTCCCTCTCTCCTTCCCTCCCTCCCTCCCTCTCCTTCCCTCCCTCCCTCCCTCTCTCCTTCCCTCCCTCCCTCCCTCTCTCCTTCCCTCCCTCCCTCCCTCTCTCCTTCCTCCCTCCCTCCCTCTCTCCTTCCCTCCCTCCCTCCCTCTCTCCTTCCCTCCCTCCCTCCCTCTCTCCTTCCCTCCCTCCCTCCCTCTCTCCTTCCCTCCCTCCCTCCCTCTCTCCTTCCCTCCCTCCCTCCCTCTCTCCTTCCCTCCCTCCCTCCCTCTCTCCTTCCCTCCCTCCCTCCCCTCTCTCCTTCCCTCCCTCCCTCCCTCTCTCCTTCCCTCCCTCCCTCCCTCTCTCCTTCCCTCCCTCCCTCCCTCTCTCCTTCCCTCCCTCCCTCCCCTCTCCTTCCCTCCCTCCCTCCCTCTCTCCTTCCCTCCCTCCCTCCCTCTCTCCTTCCCTCCCTCCCTCCCTCTCTCCTTCCCTCCCTCCCTCCCTCTCCCTTCCCTCCCTCCCTCCCTCTCTCCTTCCCTCCCTCCCTCCCTCTCTCCTTCCCTCCCTCCCTCCCTCTCTCCTTCCCTCCCTCCCTCCCTCTCTCCTTCCCTCCCTCCCTCCCTCTCTCCTTCCCTCCCTCCCTCCCTCTCTCCTTCCCTCCCTCCCTCCCTCTCTCCTCCCTCCTCCCTCCCTCTCTCCTTCCCTCCCTCCCTCCCTCTCTCCTTCCCTCCCTCCCTCCCTCTCTCCTTCCCTCCCTCCCTCCCTCTCTCCTTCCCTCCCTCCCTCCCTCTCTCCTTCCCTCCCTCCCTCCCTCTCTCCTTCCCTCCCTCCCTCCCTCTCCTCCTTCCCTCCCTCCCTCCCTCTCTCCTTCCCTCCCTCCCTCCCTCTCTCCTTCCCTCCCTCCCTCCCTCTCTCCTTCCCTCCCTCCCTCCCTCTCTCCTCCCTCCCTCCCTCCTCCTTCCCTCCCTCCCTCCCTCTCTCCTTCCCTCCCTCCCTCCCTCTCTCCTTCCCTCCCTCCCTCCCTCTCTCCTTCCTCCCTCCCTCCCTCGCTCCTTCCCTCCCTCCCTCCCTCTCTCCTTCCCTCCCTCCCTCCCTCTCTCCTTCCCTCCCTCCCTCCCTCTCTCCTTCCCTCCCTCCCTCCCTCTCTCCTTCCCTCCCTCCCTCTCCTTCCTCCTTCCCTCCCTCCCTCCCTCTCTCCTTCCCTCCCTCCCTCCCTCTCTCCTTCCCTCCCTCCCTCCCTCCTCCCTCTCTCTTCCCTCCCTCCTCCCTCTCTCCTTCCCTCCCTCCCTCCCTCTCTCCCTTCCCTCCTCCCTCCCTCGCTCCTTCCCTCCCTCCCTCCCTCGCTCCTTCCCCTCCCTCCCTCGCTCCTTCCTCCCTCCCTCCCTCCTTTCCCTCCCTCCCTCCCTCGCTCCTTCCCTCCCTCCCTCCCGCTCCTTCCCCCTCCCTCCCTCGCTCCTTCCCTCCCTCCTCCCTCGCTCCTTCCCTCCCTCCCTCGCTCCTTCCCTCCCTCCTCGCTCCTTCCCTCCCTCCCTCGCTCCTTCCCTCCCTCCCTCGCTCCTTCCCTCCCTCCCTCGCTCCTTCCCTCCCTCCCTCGCTCCTTCCCTCCCTCCCTCGCTCCTTCCCTCCCTCCCTCCCTCGCTCCTTCCCTCCCTCCCTCGCTCCTTCCCTCCCTCCCTCGCTCCTTCCCTCCCTCCCTCGCTCCTTCCCTCCCTCCCTCGCTCCTTCCCTCCCTCCCTCGCTCCTTCCCTCCCTCCCTCGCTCCTTCCCTCCCTCCCTCGCTCCTTCCCTCCCTCCCTCGCTCCTTCCCTCCCTCCCTCGCTCCTTCCCTCCCTCCCTCGCTCCTTCCCTCCCTCCCTCGCTCCTTCCCTCCCTCCCTCGCTCCTTCCCTCCCTCCCTCGCTCCTTCCCTCCCTCCCTCGCTCCTTCCCTCCCTCCCTCGCTCCTTCCCTCCCTCCCTCGCTCCTTCCCTCCCTCCCTCGCTCCTTCCCTCCCTCCCTCGCTCCTTCCCTCCCTCCCTCGCTCCTTCCCTCCCTCCCTCGCTCCTTCCCTCCCTCCCTCGCTCCTTCCCCTCCTCCCTCGCTCCTTCCCTCCCTCCCTCGCTCCTTCCCTCCCTCCCTCGCTCCTTCCCTCCCTCCCTCGCTCCTTCCCTCCCTCCCTCGCTCCTTCCCTCCCTCCCTCGCTCCTTCCCTCCCTCCCTCGCTCCTTCCCTCCCTCCCTCGCTCCTTCCCTCCCTCCCTCGCTCCTTCCCTCCCTCCCTCGCTCCTTCCCTCCCTCCCTCGCTCCTTCCCTCCCTCCCTCGCTCCTTCCCTCCCTCCCTCGCTCCTTCCCTCCCTCCCTCGCTCCTTCCCTCCCTCCCTCGCTCCTTCCCTCCCTCCCTCGCTCCTTCCCTCCCTCCCTCGCTCCTTCCCTCCCTCCCTCGCTCCTTCCCTCCCTCCCTCGCTCCTTCCCTCCCTCCCTCGCTCCTTCCCTCCCTCCCTCGCTCCTTCCCTCCCTCCCTCGCTCCTTCCCTCCCTCCCTCGCTCCTTCCCTCCCTCCCTCGCTCCTTCCCTCCCTCCCTCGCTCCTTCCCTCCCTCCCTCGCTCCTTCCCTCCCTCCCTCGCTCCTTCCCTCCCTCCCTCGCTCCTTCCCTCCCTCCCTCGCTCCTTCCCTCCCTCCCTCCCTCCTCCTCCCTCGCTCTTCCCTCCCTCCCTCGCTCCTTCCCTCCCTCCCTCGCTCCTTCCCTCCCTCCCTCGCTCCTTCCCTCCCTCCCTCGCTCCTTCCCTCCCTCCCTCGCTCCTTCCCTCCCTCCCTCGCTCCTTCCCTCCCTCCCTCGCTCCTTCCCTCCCTCCCTCGCTCCTTCCCTCCCTCCCTCGCTCCTTCCCTCCCTCCCTCGCTCCTTCCCTCCCTCCCTCGCTCCTTCCCTCCCTCCCTCGCTCCTTCCCTCCCTCCCTCGCTCCTTCCCTCCCTCCCTCGCTCCTTCCCTCCCTCCCTCGCTCCTTCCCTCCCTCCCTCGCTCCTTCCCTCCCTCCCTCGCTCCTTCCCTCCCTCCCTCGCTCCTTCCCTCCCTCCCTCGCTCCTTCCCTCCCTCCCTCGCTCCTTCCCTCCCTCCCTCGCTCCTTCCCTCCCTCCCTCGCTCCTTCCCTCCCTCCCTCGCTCCTTCCCTCCCTCCCTCGCTCCTTCCCTCCCTCCCTCGCTCCTTCCCTCCCTCCCTCGCTCCTTCCCTCCCTCCCTCGCTCCTTCCCTCCCTCCCTCGCTCCTTCCCTCCCTCCCTCGCTCCTTCCCTCCCTCCCTCGCTCCTTCCCTCCCTCCCTCGCTCCTTCCCTCCCTCCCTCGCTCCTTCCCTCCCTCCCTCGCTCCTTCCCTCCCTCCCTCGCTCCTTCCCTCCCTCCCTCGCTCCTTCCCTCCCTCCCTCGCTCCTTCCCTCCCTCCCTCGCTCCTTCCCTCCCTCCCTCGCTCCTTCCCTCCCTCCCTCGCTCCTTCCCTCCCTCCCTCGCTCCTTCCCTCCCTCCCTCGCTCCTTCCCTCCCTCCCTCCCTCCTTCCCTCCCTCCCTCGCTCCTTCCCTCCCTCCCTCGCTCCTTCCCTCCCTCCCTCGCTCCTTCCCTCCCTCCCTCGCTCCTTCCCTCCCTCCCTCGCTCCTTCCCTCCCTCCCTCGCTCCTTCCCTCCCTCCCTCGCTCCTTCCCTCCCTCCCTCGCTCCTTCCCTCCCTCCCTCGCTCCTTCCCTCCCTCCCTCGCTCCTTCCCTCCCTCCCTCGCTCCTTCCCTCCCTCCCTCGCTCCTTCCCTCCCTCCCTCGCTCCTTCCCTCCCTCCTCGCTCCTTCCCTCCCTCCCTCGCTCCTTCCCTCCCTCCCTCGCTCCTTCCCTCCCTCCCTCGCTCCTTCCCTCCCTCCCTCGCTCCTTCCCTCCCTCCCTCGCTCCTTCCCTCCCTCCCTCGCTCCTTCCCTCCCTCCCTCGCTCCTTCCCTCCCTCCCTCGCTCCTTCCCTCCCTCCCTCGCTCCTTCCCTCCCTCCCTCGCTCCTTCCCTCCCTCCCTCGCTCCTTCCCTCCCTCCCTCGCTCCTTCCCTCCCTCCCTCGCTCCTTCCCTCCCTCCCTCGCTCCTTCCCTCCCTCCCTCGCTCCTTCCCTCCCTCCCTCGCTCCTTCCCTCCCTCCCTCGCTCCTTCCCTCCCTCCCTCGCTCCTTCCCTCCCTCCCTCGCTCCTTCCCTCCCTCCCTCGCTCCTTCCCTCCCTCCCTCGCTCCTTCCCTCCCTCCCTCGCTCCTTCCCTCCCTCCCTCGCTCCTTCCCTCCCTCCCTCGCTCCTTCCCTCCCTCCCTCGCTCCTTCCCTCCCTCCCTCGCTCCTTCCCTCCCTCCCTCGCTCCTTCCCTCCCTCCCTCGCTCCTTCCCTCCCTCCCTCGCTCCTTCCCTCCCTCCCTCGCTCCTTCCCTCCCTCCCTCGCTCCTTCCCTCCCTCCCTCGCTCCTTCCCTCCCTCCCTCGCTCCTTCCCTCCCTCCCTCGCTCCTTCCCTCCCTCCCTCGCTCCTTCCCTCCCTCCCTCGCTCCTTCCCTCCCTCCCTCGCTCCTTCCCTCCCTCCCTCGCTCCTTCCCTCCCTCCCTCGCTCCTTCCCTCCCTCCCTCGCTCCTTCCCTCCCTCCCTCGCTCCTTCCCTCCCTCCCTCGCTCCTTCCCTCCCTCCCTCGCTCCTTCCCTCCCTCCCTCGCTCCTTCCCTCCCTCCCTCGCTCCTTCCCTCCCTCCCTCGCTCCTTCCCTCCCTCCCTCGCTCCTTCCCTCCCTCCCTCGCTCCTTCCCTCCCTCCCTCGCTCCTTCCCTCCCTCCCTCGCTCCTTCCCTCCCTCCCTCGCTCCTTCCCTCCCTCCCTCGCTCCTTCCCTCCCTCCCTCGCTCCTTCCCTCCCTCCCTCGCTCCTTCCCTCCCTCCCTCGCTCCTTCCCTCCCTCCCTCGCTCCTTCCCTCCCTCCCTCGCTCCTTCCCTCCCTCCCTCGCTCCTTCCCTCCCTCCCTCGCTCCTTCCCTCCCTCCCTCGCTCCTTCCCTCCCTCCCTCGCTCCTTCCCTCCCTCCCTCGCTCCTTCCCTCCCTCCCTCGCTCCTTCCCTCCCTCCCTCGCTCCTTCCCTCCCTCCCTCGCTCCTTCCCTCCCTCCCTCGCTCCTTCCCTCCCTCCCTCGCTCCTTCCCTCCCTCCCTCGCTCCTTCCCTCCCTCCCTCGCTCCTTCCCTCCCTCCCTCGCTCCTTCCCTCCCTCCCTCGCTCCTTCCCTCCCTCCCTCGCTCCTTCCCTCCCTCCCTCGCTCCTTCCCTCCCTCCCTCGCTCCTTCCCTCCCTCCCTCGCTCCTTCCCTCCCTCCCTCGCTCCTTCCCTCCCTCCCTCGCTCCTTCCCTCCCTCCCTCGCTCCTTCCCTCCCTCCCTCGCTCCTTCCCTCCCTCCCTCGCTCCTTCCCTCCCTCCCTCGCTCCTTCCCTCCCTCCCTCGCTCCTTCCCTCCCTCCCTCGCTCCTTCCCTCCCTCCTCGTTCTTCCCTCCCTCCCTCGCTCCTTCCCTCCCTCCCTCGCTCCTTCCCTCCCTCCCTCGCTCCTTCCCTCCCTCCCTCGCTCCTTCCCTCCCTCCCTCGCTCCTTCCCTCCCTCCCTCGCTCCTTCCCTCCCTCCCTCGCTCCTTCCCTCCCTCCCTCGCTCCTTCCCTCCCTCCCTCGCTCCTTCCCTCCCTCCCTCGCTCCTTCCCTCCCTCCCTCGCTCCTTCCCTCCCTCCCTCGCTCCTTCCCTCCCTCCCTCGCTCCTTCCCTCCCTCCCTCGCTCCTTCCCTCCCTCCCTCGCTCCTTCCCTCCCTCCCTCGCTCCTTCCCTCCCTCCCTCGCTCCTTCCCTCCCTCCCTCGCTCCTTCCCTCCCTCCCTCGCTCCCTTCCTCCCTCCCTCGCTCCTTCCCTCCCTCCCTCGCTCCTTCCCTCCCTCCCTCGCTCCTTCCCTCCCTCCCTCGCTCCTTCCCTCCCTCCCTCGCTCCTTCCCTCCCTCCCTCGCTCCTTCCCTCCCTCCCTCGCTCCTTCCCTCCCTCCCTCGCTCCTTCCCTCCCTCCCTCGCTCCTTCCCTCCCTCCCTCGCTCCTTCCCTCCCTCCCTCGCTCCTTCCCTCCCTCCCTCGCTCCTTCCCTCCCTCCCTCGCTCCTTCCCTCCCTCCCTCGCTCCTTCCCTCCCTCCCTCGCTCCTTCCCTCCCTCCCTCGCTCCTTCCCTCCCTCCCTCGCTCCTTCCCTCCCTCCCTCGCTCCTTCCCTCCCTCCCTCGCTCCTTCCCTCCCTCCCTCGCTCCTTCCCTCCCTCCCTCGCTCCTTCCCTCCCTCCCTCGCTCCTTCCCTCCCTCCCTCGCTCCTTCCCTCCCTCCCTCGCTCCTTCCCTCCCTCCCTCGCTCCTTCCCTCCCTCCCTCGCTCCTTCCCTCCCTCCCTCGCTCCTTCCCTCCCTCCCTCGCTCCTTCCCTCCCTCCCTCGCTCCTTCCCTCCCTCCCTCGCTCCTTCCCTCCCTCCCTCGCTCCTTCCCTCCCTCCCTCGCTCCTTCCCTCCCTCCCTCGCTCCTTCCCTCCCTCCCTCGCTCCTTCCCTCCCTCCCTCGCTCCTTCCCTCCCTCCCTCGCTCCTTCCCTCCCTCCCTCGCTCCCTTCCCTCCCCCCTCCCTCGCTCCTTCCCTCCCTCCCTCGCTCCTTCCCTCCCTCCCTCGCTCCTTCCCTCCCTCCCTCGCTCCTTCCCTCCCTCCCTCGCTCCTTCCCTCCCTCCCTCGCTCCTTCCCTCCCTCCCTCGCTCCTTCCCTCCCTCCCTCGCTCCTTCCCTCCCTCCCTCGCTCCTTCCCTCCCTCCCTCGCTCCTTCCCTCCCTCCCTCGCTCCTTCCCTCCCTCCCTCGCTCCTTCCCTCCCTCCCTCGCTCCTTCCCTCCCTCCCTCGCTCCTTCCCTCCTCCCTCGCTCCTTCCCTCCCTCCCTCGCTCCTTCCCTCCCTCCCTCGCTCCTTCCCTCCCTCCCTCGCTCCTTCCCTCCCTCCCTCGCTCCTTCCCTCCCTCCCTCGCTCCTTCCCTCCCTCCCTCGCTCCTTCCCCCCTCCCTCGCTCCTTCCCTCCCTCCCTCGCTCCTTCCCTCCCTCCCTCGCTCCTTCCCTCCCTCCCTCGCTCCTTCCCTCCCTCCCTCGCTCCTTCCCTCCCTCCCTCGCTCCTTCCCTCCCTCCCTCGCTCCTTCCCTCCCTCCCTCGCTCCTTCCCTCCCTCCCTCGCTCCTTCCCTCCCTCCCTCGCTCCTTCCCTCCCTCCCTCGCTCCTTCCCTCCCTCCCTCGCTCCTTCCCTCCCTCCCTCGCTCCTTCCCTCCCTCCCTCGCTCCTTCCCTCCCTCCCTCGCTCCTTCCCTCCCTCCCTCGCTCCTTCCCTCCCTCCCTCGCTCCTTCCCTCCCTCCCTCGCTCCTTCCTCTCCCTCGCTCCTTCCTCCTCCCCTCGCTCCTTCCCTCCCTCCCTCGCTCCTTCCCTCCCTCCCTCGCTCCTTCCCTCCCTCCCTCGCTCCTTCCCTCCCTCCCTCGCTCCTTCCCTCCCTCCCTCGCTCCTTCCCTCCCTCCCTCGCTCCTTCCCTCCCTCCCTCGCTCCTTCCCTCCCTCCCTCGCTCCTTCCCTCCCTCCCTCGCTCCCTTCCCTCCCTCCCTCGCTCTTCCCTCCCTCCCTCGCTCCTTCCCTCCCTCCCTCGCTCCTTCCCTCCCTCCCTCGCTCCTTCCCTCCCTCCCTCGCTCCTTCCCTCCCTCCCCCTCGCTCCTTTCCCTCCCTCCCTCGCTCCTTCCCTCCCTCCCTCGCTCCTTCCCTCCCTCCCTCGCTCCTTCCCTCCCTCCCTCGCTCCTTCCCTCCCTCCCTCGCTCCTTCCCTCCCTCCCTCGCTCCTTCCCTCCCTCCCTCGCTCCTTCCCTCCCTCCCTCGCTCCTTCCCTCCCTCCCTCGCTCCTTCCCTCCCTCCCTCGCTCCTTCCCTCCCTCCCTCGCTCCTTCCCTCCCTCCCTCGCTCCTTCCCTCCCTCCCTCGCTCCTTCCCTCCCTCCCTCGCTCCTTCCCTCCCTCCCTCGCTCCTTCCCTCCCTCCCTCCTCCCTCCCTCCCTCGCTCCTTCCCTCCCTCCCTCCCTCCTCTCCCTCCCTCCCTCGCTCCTTCCCTCCCTCCCTCGCTCCTTCCCTCCCTCCCTCGCTCCTTCCCTCCCTCCCTCGCTCCTTCCCTCCCTCCCTCGCTCCTTCCCTCCCTCCCTCGCTCCTTCCCTCCCTCCCTCGCTCCTTCCCTCCCTCCCTCGCTCCTTCCCTCCCTCCCTCGCTCCTTCCCTCCCTCCCTCGCTCCTTCCCTCCCTCCCTCGCTCCTTCCCTCCCTCCCTCGCTCCTTCCCTCCCTCCCTCGCTCCTTCCCTCCCTCCCTCGCTCCTTCCTCCCTCCCTCGCTCCTTCCCTCCCTCCCTCGCTCCTTCCCTCCCTCCCTCGCTCCTTCCCTCTCCCTCCCTCGCTCCTTCCCTCCCTCCCTCGCTCCTTCCCTCCCTCCCTCGCTCCTTCCCTCCCTCCCTCGCTCCTTCCCTCCCTCCCTCGCTCCTTCCCTCCCTCCCTCGCTCCTTCCCTCCCTCCCTCGCTCCTTCCTCCCTCCCTCCCTCCTTCCCTCCCTCCCTCGCTCCTTCCCTCCCTCCCTCCCCTTCCCTCCCTCCCTCGCTCCTTCCTCCCTCCCTCGCTCCTTCCCTCCCTCCCTCGCTCCTTCCCTCCCTCCCTCGCTCCTTCCCTCCCTCCCTCGCTCCTTCCCCTCCCTCCCTCGCTCCTTCCCTCCCTCCCTCGCTCCTTCCCTCCCTCCCTCGCTCCTTCCCTCCCTCCCTCGCTCCTTCCCTCCCTCCCTCGCTCCTTCCCTCCCTCCCTCTCTCCTTCCCTCCCTCCCTCCCTCTCTCCCTCCCTCCCTCCCTCCCTCTCCTCCCTCCCTCCCTCCCTCTCTCCTTCCCTCCCTCCCTCCCTCTCTCCTTCCCTCCCTCCCTCCCTCTCTCCTTCCCTCCCTCCCTCCCTCTCTCCTTCCCTCCCTCCCTCCCTCTCTCCTTCCCTCCCTCCCTCCCTCTCTCCTTCCCTCCCTCCCTCCCTCTCTCCCTTCCCTCCCTCCCTCCCCTCTCTCCTTCCCTCCCTCCCTCCCTCTCTCCTTCCCTCCCTCCCTCCCTCTCTCCCTCCCTCCCTCCCTCTCTCCTTCCTCCCCTCCCTCCCTCTCTCCTTCCCTCCCTCCCTCCCTCTCTCCTTCCCTCCCTCCCTCCCTCTCTCCTTCCCTCCCTCCCTCCCTCTCTCCTTCCCTCCCTCCCTCCCTCTCTCCTTCCCTCCCTCCCTCCCTCTCTCCTTCCCTCCCTCCCTCCCTGCTCCTTCCCTCCCTCCCTCCCTCGCCTTCCTTCCTCCTCCCTCCCTCCCTCTCACCTTCCCTCCCTCCCTCCCTCGCTCCTTCCCTCCCTCCC